>NW_028270180.1:55033913-55336585 GCF_037043375.1 Chiloscyllium plagiosum
TAAATTGTAGCATACAATAGTTGAAATCTTGCTATTTTTAGAATGAATGATAAAGAACAAAGAACATTCCAACACAGGAACAGAGCCTTCGGCCCTCCCAGCCTGTGCTGATCCAGATCCTCCTATTTTCTAAACGTGCCACCTATTTTCTAAGAGAATGTATCCCTCTGCTGCCTGCCCATTCATGTATCTGTCAGATACATCTTAGATAACGCGATTGTACCTGCCCCGATCTCCTCTGCTGGTAACACGTTCCAGGCTGCCACCACCATATGTGGAAAGAACTTCCCACATATATCTACCCTAAACCCGTCCCCTCTCATTTTGAACTCATGACGCCTAGTAATTGAGTTCCAAAATCTGGGGAAAAAGCTTCTTGCTATCCACTCTGTCTATATCTCTCTTGATTTTGTAGACCTCAATCAGGTCCCCCTCAACCTTTGTCTTTATAATTAAAATAATCCTAATCTACTCAATCTTTCTTCATAACCAGCACCCTCCATACCAGGCAACATCCTGGTGAACCTACTGTGCACTCTATTCAAAGCATCCACATCCTTTTGGTAACGTGGTGACCAGAAATATATGCAGTATTTCAAATGCGGTGAAACCAAAGTCCTATGCAACTGTAACATGAACTGCCAACGTTTGGACTCAACAGCTGATCCAATGAAGGAAAGCATGCCTTATGTTGCCTTGACCAGTTTACTGACCTGCGTTGCCACCTTCAGGAAACACTGGTCACACTGTATGTCAATTTTCCCCAAGACTTTTCCGTTTACTGTATTGTTGCTCTTGAACTGGATCTTCCAAAATGCATCGCCTCGCATTTGCACAGTCTGAACTCCATCTGCCATTTCTGTGCCCATCTCTCCAATCGATCTATATTCTGCTGCATTCTCTGACATTCCCCTTCACTATCTGCTACTCCACCAATCTTGGTGTCATCTGCAAACTTGCTAATCAGGCAACCGATACCTTCCTCCAAATCATTGACATATATCTCAAACAACAGTGGTCCCAGCACAGATCGCTGTTGCATACCACTGGTCACAGGTCTCCATTTTGAGAAATCCCCTTCCACTACTACTCTCCGTCTCCTGTTGGCCAGCGAGTTCTCTATCCATCTAGATAAAACATCCTGGACCCCATGCGGCATCACCTTCTCCAACAGCCTACCCTGGAGAACCTAATAAAACACTTTACTCAAGTCCCTCAGTATCTTCTCCAGAAGCTTCCCTACCACTGATCTGAGGCTCGCCGGTCTATTAATAACTGGATAATTCCCGCCATCCTTCTTAAACAAGGAGACAGCATTAGCAATGCTCCAGTCCTCCGGGACCTCACCCATGTATAAGGGTCCTGCAAAGATATTTGTTAAAGCCCCAGTTATTTCCTCACTCCCATCCCTGAGTAACCTGTGGTAGATCTCATCCAGACCTGGGAGCTTGTCTACATTTCTACCTTTTAGAATATCCAACACTTCCTCCCTCTTTATGTCGACTTGAACCAGAGTACGCAAAGATCTATCCCTAACCTCAACATCCATCATGTCCCTCTCCTTGGTGAATACAGATGCAAAGTACTCGCTAAGAATCTCACCCATTTTCTCAGACTCCATGCATAACTTTCTTCCTTTGTCCTATGTGGGCCAAACAGTTCTCGATTACCTCTTGTTGTTTATATATGAAACGTAGTCTTTGGGATTTTCCTCAACCCTGTTTGCTAAAGATATCTCATGACCACTTTTAGCCCTCTTAATTCCTCAATATTTACTGTGAAATATCGTTCATGTAAAGAAAATAAACATTTGTTCTTGCGAGTGGGAACTCAGACCTTTTCAAACTGTTTTGTGCCAAACAATATTTGAAATCCGTCTCAGTGCAAATAAAAAGCAAGAGAAGAAACATCTTAGGAAGTATAATTTTCAGCCACTGTCCCCCCAAAGTACTTCTGAGGCAGAATATAGTGAGGGCTTGTCACAGGGGCACAATTTTAACTATGGGTGTTTTGAACATGCAAATTGTCTTAATTAATCAACTTGACAGTGATATCCTCGAATAAAAATTCATGGAGTGTATGAGAGATTATTTCTGAGAGCAGGATGGCGTGGAACCAACCAGAGAATGGGCTAATTTCGATTTGATATTATGTAACAAGGAAGGATTGGTGGATGAGCTTTGACTTGGAAGGAGTAAACACAACTTGCTGGAGTTTCACATTCATATTGAAAGAGTGAAGACTGAGTCATGCATGAGAATTTTAGTGTTAGGCAATGGTAATTATACTGGCGTCAGGAAGGATTTGGCCTGGGTGGACTGGGGGCTGGGTGGGGGTGAGAGAAAAGAATAGTCAAAGGCAGGCAGATAAAGAAATTTGGCAAATAATTAGGGAGATACTGAAGACCGAACAGGAGTTGCATAACGGGGAAAAAAATCATCCATATCTTGATAAGGAAGTCAAGGCAAATCCTCGTGCATATCATACTGCGCAGGTTAGTCACACTATGGAGGATTGGGCAAGTCAGTGGCCTCGTGGTGTTATAACTGAATTCTTATGTGATAAGTCCAGATAATGTTCTGGTGACCTGGGTCCAAATCCTGCCACAGCAAGTAGGGAAGTTTGAATTCAAATCTGGAATTAAGAGACTGATAGTGGTTATGAATCGATTGACAAGAAAAACCCACCTGGTTCACTAATGTCCTTTAGGGAAGGAAATTGCCATCCTTACTATAGATTCACCACTCTCAGGCTGAAGGCCTTTCTGACCGGACGGGCCACCTGAAAGAATAATCTTACAACGGGCAATAATAAATTTACCATGGAGTTACAAAAATGAACAATTACTAAAGCATGCTGTGAAATGGACCCCAGCTTTGACTAAAGTCTCTGTGCTAATCCACATGGTGCAGAATACAGACAGGCTGCAGATACCCACAGATGGTTTCCAAACAAACCTGAAACTACAGATCCTGTAATACTCACCTGAAGTTGGACCTGAATAGGACAATGGAATGTTGCCCTTGAGCCAACCCATGGTTGAGTCTGATTGATCAGGGTAAATGAACCTGATCATTCCATTGACAGATCCTCCTTACCTTCCAAAAAGGGTGTGAAGACTTGGAAGGATAAGAATCACCACAAATCCCCACACAGTGCAGTAACTGGAGAATAACCAGGGAAAGAGAAGACACCTCCAAGATCATCAGAAGAACAAGAAGACATCACCAAGTCGAGCCCGGTAAACTTCTAGTGCGGTGGTTTGTGATCATCCAAAGATAAGTTAAAGCATAAGATAATGTGTAACGTTTATCATTGCGTTATAATACGTTTTATTGTTCTATATTAATTGTGATCAATAAACAAATATTGTTTGTAAGAGTTAACTCGGTTCTTTTGCTGAATATAAGATTTCAATCACACTGTGCACCAGATACAACACCTTCCTAATTGCTGACTCAACCTGCAAGTTTATCGAGATACAATCCTGAACTGGAACTCGCAACTCTCTTTGTACTTCAGCCTTCTGATTTTTCTCTCCACTTACAAAGTAGTCTATGCCTGTATTATTCCTACTAATGTGCATCATCTCGCACTTTCCCAAGTTGTACTCCATCTGCCACTTCTTTGCCCACTCTCGTAATAGTTATTCAGTTTCTCATCTATTATTTGTTCCACACGACTATCTCTCCAGCGTCATTTTCCAGTGCCCCAATATCCACTTCTGCTTCTCTTTTGCCTTTTATATGTCTAAAGAAACTCTTACAGTTGTCCTTTATATCACTGGATAGCTTAACCTTATATTAATCTTCTCCGTCCTTATTTCTTATTTTGTTGCCATCTGTTCATCTTTGAAGCTTCCAAATCTTCTGGTTTCGCACTGCTATTTGCTATGTTATCTACTTTCTATTTTCCTTTTCCGCCAGCCATGACTGTCCCAGTCATCCATTGTTGCCTCCACCTGGCTGTGCAATGCATCTTTTACCTCGGGATAAATCTCTGCTGTGACTCCTAACTTGCTCTGAGAAACTCCCGCCATTATTGTTCCACTGTCTTTCCTGCTCGGCTCCTCTCCCAGTCAATTCTATCCAGCTTCTCCCTTGTGTCTTTGAAGGTGTCTTTAGTTAGCTGTAATATTAACTCCGATTCTACGTTCTCCCTCTAAGATTGAAGAGTAGGTTCAATCATAGTATGATCACTGCCTCCGAAGGTTCCTTCACCTTAAGCTTCCTTATCAAGTCTGCCTCACTGCACAGCTCTAAATCCAGTATTACCTGTTCCCTTGTTGCCTGCACCATAAGCTGCTCCAAAAAGCCATCTTGTAGACATTCCACAAATTCCTTTCCTTGCAAACCACTACCACTGATTTTCCCAGTCCACCTGCATATTGAAATCCCCCCAGTCACTGTAACTTTGCCTTTTCTACATATCGTTTCTATCTCCTCGTCTATCATGCGCCCCAGCTTCTGACTATGATTTGTCGACCTGTACATAACTCCAACTACGGGTTTTCACCTTTATGGTTCCTCAATTCTACCACACACATTCCACACCATCTGACTCTATTTTAAGTAATGGAACTGAGTGACGCGACTGCAAAACACTTTAGCATTGTCTCAAATTTATAGTTTAGACATGAAGTAACAATATTTCATTATCAATTACTTTGCAATATGGCCACAGTGCATTTCTTTGGCCAAATATTCTGTCTTTATTACGGAAGAATACAAACTTCAACGTGGGTTTCCTCCTGGTGCTCCGGTTTCCTCCCACAGTCCAAAAATGTGCAGGTTTGGTGAATTGGCCATGCTAAATTGCCCGTAGTGTTAGGTGAAGAGGTAAATGTAGGGGAATGGGTCAGGGTGAGTTGCGCTTCGACCGGTCAGTGTGGACGTTTTGGGCCGAAGGGCCTGTCTTCACACTGTAACTAATCTAAAAATAAACTTGAAACAGTTCGAGAAGGAAGATATGAAGACGACATGAGTCTATAAGGAGATTAAGGTGGGTCAAGTGAACAGGCAAGTATTGGTGTATGGAACATAGTAGGACAAATGTGTCTGTGCTAAAAGATATTGGTGGGATGAATGGAAACGTAATGTCTTATTTCAGTGGAGAGATTGGCTTTAGGCACAGAGGAACCAGGCACTTGGATTACAAAATAAAAAAAATTACGTGTACATCAAGGTTTTCGGGAGGTAAGACAAATGTTGAAACTTTCTGAAACAGAATACATTTAAAAGTTGTGAGGATTTTGTACAGATTTACAATGTAGTGGTGTAACCACATCGAGAGAGCGATGGCCACAATGATATGAAATGCAATCCAAAGAAGATTCACTCAGCTGACTCCTGGGAGGAGCGTTCATTTGAGGAGGAAATCTTGAAATGACTGGCTCTGGATCTGCTGGGGTTTAGGCGAACAACATGTGGTCTTGCTTAACCTCAAAATATTCCAAGTAGTCTTTCAAGTTGAATTCTAAAACAATATTTCAGCTTGTGTGAGAGATTACCATGAGTGGATGGAGAGTGAAACAGAAAAATGTCTCTGTTAAGAAGATGGTGATTTGGTGTCATCCTCTCACAGTACAATGTTGAAACTTTCTCTTCCCAGATAGCGATGGAGGATAAGGCATTGAATATTCCTAAGGCAGAGGCAGGCAGATTCTTGACGAAGAATGATCCACGAACATTGTAAGGGCAAATGAGGAATGTGCGATTGAGGTCACAATCAGATCATCCACGCCCTTATCACATCATTGGAGTTGTTTTGATTCCTTCCTCCTGATGCTCGGTTTTACATTTCTGTTGCCTTTAGATACAGAAAATAAAATAACACAGTTCTCACAATTTCAAAACAGCAACAAACTTTATGGGCGGCACGGTGGCACAGTGGTTAGCACTGCTGCCTCACAGCGCCAGAGACCCGGGTTCAATTCCCGCCTCAGGTGGCTAACTGTGTGGAGTTTGCACGTTCTCCCCGTGTCTGCGTGGGTTTCCTTCGGGTGCTCCGGTTTCCTCCCACAGTCCAAAGATGTGCAGGTCAGGTGAATTGGCTATGCTAAATTGCCCGTAGTGTTCGGTAAGGGGTAAATGTATGGGTGGGTTGCGCTTCGGCGGGTCGGTGTGGACTTGTTGGGCCGAAGGGCCTGTTTCCACACTGTAAGTAATCTAATCTAAACTCTTCACATCAACAAAATGCCCTTGTTGTTTAATAATTATTGGAAAATCGGATTGTCTTTTTAGTTCATTTGGGATGTTAATGGAGCCAGACCAGCATTAATTGCCCTTGAGAAGTTCCAGTCCACTTGATGTTGGTCCATCCAAGTGGCTATTGGGAGGGAGTGCCAGCAGTGCATCTCATGTGTCGGTTTAACTGGGAGTAAGTATTACTGGTGAGGAACAGCTCGCAGGATAACAGACTCTTTGTCAATATGAATATATGGGAAGGAATTTGTTAGCCTTCAGAGAAATAACAACCTTACATGAGAGGTCTATATAATAATGAAGCGAAGTCTGTTTCTATGTTATTGGTGAACGTAAATAATGGTGTCAAACAGCTGGAATAATGTTGATGCTGTCGTTGGATGATTCTTAAACTGAGCATGTGAATTAAAATGGATGATTTCAGAGATGGCTGGGCTGTCGTCGGTTGAGTTAGTGCTGAGACTCCATGGGATAATGCTTGTTTGTAATCTCACCACTTACTGAGCACAGTTCGTTGGAACAAACCAAGTCCAACTGGTTATAATACACCTCTGTCAGGTTCACCCCTCACCTTTCTCTGCTCCAAAAGCAAATCTAACCTATCCTCATGGTTTGTGTTCTCCCTTGTCTTGTTACATCTTCCAAAGTGCAGCATCTCACACATTTCAGTGTTATCTTTTATCAGTCATTGATCTGGCCATCTGAAAATCTGTTTGTACCCTCCTGTAACCAACACGTTCCTGCTCACTGTGAACCACCTGGATAAACTGTGTCACCTACAACATTGTTTACCATCGTCCAACATTGTTTATCAACCTCTAACATCATCCCCTCCCCATATCCCACATTCTTATCATCACAATTTATGAATTTCAGAAACAAACCTTGATTTTCTTCCTGTTCTACCGATGTGGTTGCAGAATTGGGAATTCCACTCTCTTGTTTTTCCTATTTTGGTGAATTTACACCGTGAATCAGTTGTGGTCTTTTGGAGGGAGCCACAAACAGTATTTTGGACATTGAGCTGAATTCTGCTTTGAAACTCCGCCCCTCTGCATGTAATATTCATAATGCTTGGACATAATTAAACTTGGACTAGCGTTTGGCACCTTGCCCTGCAGCATTTTCATTTTACGTGGGCCTGCAGCTTACTGTTTACAACATTCGCTGCAATAGTCAGAGCTGAAAGAACGTTTTCATCTGCAGGATGGACACAGGCTCATTCATTATTTTTGTTTCAAGGAGCTAGAGCAATGATGATAAAGATTGAATTAAATTCTGCATTAGTAACACACTATAGAAGATCAATTCACATTCTCGTTTCTACACTGAATTGGAAGCAAATTAAAAGAACAAACACCCACCGTTTGAAAAGTGATGTCATGTTGAAATAATGCATTAAGGAAGACCATGCATCAATTTTCTTTTGAATATTGCGAGGACATTGTTCAAACAAACAGTGTTCTTGTATTTTGCTCCTTATTCTTTCAACTGATCTGCCCGTGTAATTTGCGGTGAGATCAGAGTGACTTCCCTTTCAATCGAAGCAGGACTTGACTGAGGTGGAATCAAGGACCCTGAGCAAAACTGTGATTAATGGGAATTAGAGAACATTCTGCACTGAGAATGGGAACAAGAGAAAAATCAGTCTCTGAAAGGTATCTTCCAAGTTGCATGTCATCCTGACTAGGGACTAATTTTCCTGTTCCTTCACAAGTATTTGTTAAAAATCTTGGAATACCCCTACAAACAGCTCTGTCTGGATCTGCATCACTTTGGATTAAAGAGGTAAAACAGGGCAACCCTGTGTCACTTATTCCAGAGCCATTGAGGATGACAAATAAACTCTGCCCTTGCTAGTGCCTTCCAAAACCCTGGATGAATATGTCTTGTTAAAATACAAAGATATTTTATGTTTTCATAGATATATGGAACTCTCGGAAAGGTAAGATCTTGCTGGATGAGTACGATGCCAGTGACTTCAGGAGTATGATAAGACATTGTTAACAATTGGGATCAGTACTTCAATCAGTTACTTTGAGAGGATTGATCATGTGATGCCATGACCACCAAATTCAACATTTTCATAATGCATTATGACAATGGCAATAAACTATCGGTATTTGGGGAGCTGTCAGGCACATAGTCTTTCATTTTTCATTCAAAAACCATAACCAAGTTCTTGAGCGTCAACAGAAATGGCAGCTTCGCTGTTCCCTTTCAGATCAGACAAATATCCACTGTCCAGAAGAGTAACTAAGTCGAAAGTGCAGGAAAACACTTGCAGGTTCTGAGCAGAGAGTAACACAATTAACTTTTTGATTCCAATATGAGTTTTTCAGAAGAGGATCATATCAGACTCAATATGCTGCCTCTGTTTCTACCTCCAGATCCTGACTCATCTGTGGCGTTTTGTCACTGTTTACTGTTTAGAAAATAGAACATAGAACAGTACAGCACAGAACAGACCCTTCAGCCGACGATGTTGTGCCGACCATTGATCCTCATGTGAGGTAAACCCAATCTACGAACTCTCAAATTTCTGTGACCATATGCATGTCCAGCAGTCTGTTAAATAACCACAATGACCTTGCTTCCACAACTGCTGCTGGCAACGCATTCCATGTTCTCACAACTCTCTGCGTAAAGAACCCCCCTCTGACATCTGCTCTATACTTTCCGACAAACAGCTTAAAACTATGACCCCTCATGTTGACAATTTCTGCCCTGGGAAAAGGTTTCTGGCTATCAACTCTCTCTATGCCTCTCATTATCTTGTACACTTCAATTAGGTCCCCTCTCTTCCTTCTTTTTTCCAACGAAAAAAAGTCCGAGCTCAGTCAATCTCTCTTCGTAAGATAAGCCCTCCAGTCCAGGCAGCATCCTGGTAAACCTCCTCTGAACCCTCTCCAAAGCATCCACATCTGTCCTATAGTAGGGCGACCAGAACTGGACACAGTATTCCAAGTGCGGCCTAACCAAAGTTTTATAGAGCTGCAACAAGATCTCACGGCTCTTAAACTCAATACCCCTGTTAATGAAAGCCAAAATACCATATGCTTTCTTAACAACCCTGTCCACCTGGGTGGAAATTTTAAGGGATCTATGTACCTGCACACCAAGATCCCGCCGTTCCTCCACACTGCCAAGAATCCTGCCTTTCAACCTGTACTCAACTTTCAAGTTCGATCTTGCAAAATGCATCACCTCGCATTTATCCAGTTTGAATTCCATCTACCACCTCTCAGCCCATCTCTGCATCCTGGCAATGTCATGCTGCAGCATACAACAGTCCTGTGTACTGTCAATGATACCTCCAACCTTTGTGTCATCTACAAACTTACAAACCTTTCCTTCAATCTCCTCATTCAAGTCATTAAAAAACATTACAAACAGTAGAGGCCCAAGAACAGAGCCCTGTGGAACACCACTCACCACTGACTTCCAGGCAGAATATCTTCCTTTCACTACCACTCGCTGTCTTCTGTCGACCAGCCAATTCTGTATCCAGACAGCTAAATATCCATGTATCCCATTCCTCCTGACCTTCTGACGAGCCTACCATGGGGAACCTTATCAAATGCCTAACTGAAGTCCAGATACACAACATGAGCTCGACCCTCATCAACTTGTCTGGTAACATCCTCAAAGAACTCAATATGATTTGTGAGGCATGACCTGCCCCTCACAAAGCCGTGCTGAACTGCCTTTAATCAAGCCATGCTCTTCCAGATGGTCATAAATCCTATCCCTCACCTTGCAGATGACAGACGTGAGACTGACTGGTCTGTAATTTCCGAGGATTACCCTATTTCTTTTCTTGAAGAGAGGAATTACATTTGTCTCCCTACAGTCCTCTGGTACGAATCCAGTGGAGAGCGAGGATGCAAAGATCTTCACAAGTGGAGAAGCCATCACATTTCTCGCTTCCCATAGCAGCCGAGGACAAACCTGGTCTGGCCCTGGCGACTTGTTCATATTAATTTTTTTTCAAAATTTTCAACACATCCGCGTTCTCAATCTATCTGTTGCTGCATGCTTACCTGCTCCTCAATGGTTTCATTCACTACAAGGTCCTTTTCGTTCGTAAAGACAGTAGCAAAAAACTCACTTAGGGCTTCCCCTACCTCCTCAGACTCTACACACAAGTTCCCTATGCTATCCCTGATCGGCCCTACACTTTCTTTGATCATTCTCTTATTCCTCAGATATGTGCAAAATGCGTTTAGATTCTCCCTAATCCTTCCTGCCAAGCCTTTTTCCTGCCCCCTCCTGGCTCTCCTCAGGCCATTTTTGAGCTCCTTCCACGCCTGCCTGTAATCCTCTCGAGCTGAGCAAGACCCTTGCTTCCGCCACCTTATGTAAGCTGCCTTCTTTCTTTTGACGAGAAGCTCCTCCGCTCTCGTCATCCAAGGTTCCTTTATCTTGCCCCTTCTTGCCTGTCTCAGAGGAACACATTTGTGCATCACTCGCAACAACTGTTCCTTAAACCGTCTCCACATGTCTATAGTGCCCTTTCCATAGAACAATTGCTCCCAGTCCATGCTTCACAACGCAGTCTGTTAGTATCATAGTTTCCTTTTCCCCAACTAAATGTCCTCACATTGTGCCTGCTTCTCTCCTTCTCCATAGCAATGTAGAATATGAGGCAGTTGTGCTCACTATCACCAAAATGCTCTCCCACCGCAAGATCTGACACCTGCCCCAGCTCATTACCGAGCACCAAATCCTTTCCCTTCATCGCCCTGTCAGCATAGTGAGTTAGCAAACCTTCCTGAACAGACCTTACAAAAACAGCTCCTTCCAAACCATCTGCTGGAAGGAGGTCCCAATCAATATTGGGAAAGTTAGTCACCCATTGCAACTACCCTATTCCATTCACACTTTTCCAAAATCTGCCGACCTATGCTTTCTTTAATCTCCCTACTTCTATTGGGGGGCCTGTAGTAAACCCCTAATGAGGTGATTGCTGCCTTACTGTTCCTAATTTCCACCCATACTGACTCAGTAGGCAGACCTTCCTCGATAATGGTAACTTCTGTAGCTGTGATACCCTCTCTGATTAGCAGGGCTACTCCCCCTCCTCTTTTTACCTCCTCCCTATTCTTTTTAAATGTTCTAAACCCTGGAACAGTCACCAACCATTCCTGCCCCTGAGAAACCCACATCTCTGTTATGGCCACAACATCATAGCTCTAAGCTCATCACTTTTATTTTCATTTTCCCCAGTACTACAGCGCGCAGTGACTCCGTTTCGTGGGAGGGGGCAGGGACGGGGGAAAGGTGTCTCAGTGGTTAGCATGGTTGTTTCACAGTACCAGGGACCCTGATTGGGGGACAGGGGGAGGGGGAGGGTGCATGGCGTCTCAGTAGTTTGCACGGCTGTCTCTCAGTACCAGGGACCCGGTTTGGGAGGGGGTGGTGGAGGGGGGCATAGTGTCTCAGTGTTTAGTACGGCCGTCTCACAGTACCAGGGACCCGGTTGGAGGGATGGGGTGGGGAATTGAGACATGGTGTCTCAGTGGTTAACACAGCTGCCTCAAAGTACCAGGGAGTCGGTTTGGGGGAGGGGAGGGGGGCACGGTGTCTCAGTGGTGAGCGCGGCTGTCTCACAGGACCAGAGACCCGGTTTGGGGGGGAGTGACAGGATGTGCATGGTGTCTCAGTGGTAAGCACGGCTGTCTCACAGTACCAGGGACCCAGTTTTGGGGGAAGGGGGAAAGGGGCATGATGTTGCAGTTTGTTAGCACGGCTGTCTCACAGTACCAGGGATCCGGTTTGTGGGGAGGGGGAGGAGGGCTGGTGTCTCAGTGGTGAGCACGGCAGTCTCACAGAACCAGGGACCTGGCTTGGGGGGAGGGGGAGGGGGTGCATGGTGTCTCAGTGGTTAGCATGGCTGTCCCACAGTACCTGGGACCCAGTGTGGGGGGAGGGGGAGGGAGGAATGGTGTCTCAGTGGTTAGCACGGCTGTCTCACAGTACCAAGGACCTGGTTTGGGGGGAGGGGGAGGGGGTGCATGGTGTCTCAGTGGTTAGCATGGCTGTCCCACAGTACCTGGGACCCAGTGTGGGGGGAGGGGGAGGGGGGAATGGTGTCTCAGTGGTTAGCACGGCTGTCTCACAGTACCAGGGACCCAGTTTTGGGAGAGGGGGAGGGGGCATGGTGTCTCAGTGGTTAGCACGGCTGTGTCACAGTACCTGGGACCCATTTTTGGGGGAGGGGGAGGGGGCAAGATGTCTCAGTGGTTAGCACGGCTGTGTCACAGTACCAGGGACCAGGTTTTGGGGGAGGGGGAGGGGGCATGATGTCTCAGTGGTGAGCATGGCAGTGTCACAGTACCAGGGACCCGGTTGTGGGGGAGGGGGAGGGGGCATGATGTCTCAGTGGTTAGCACGGCTGTGTCGCAGTACCAGGGACCCAGTTTTGGGGGAGGGAGAGGGGGCATGGTGTCTCAGTGGTTAGCACGGCTGTCTCACAGTACCAGGGTCCCGGTTTTGGGGGAGGGGGAGACGGGCATGATGTCTCAGTGGTTAGCACGGCTGTGTCACAGTACCAGGGTCCCGGTTTTGGGGGAGGGGGAGGGGGCATGGTGTCTCAGTGGTTAGCATGGCTGTGTCACAGTACCAGGGACATGGTTTTGGGGGAGGGGGAGGGGGCATGGTGTCTCAGTGGTTAGCCCTGCTGTGTCACAGAACTTGGGACCCGGTTTGGGTGAGGGGGAGGGGTGCTGGTGTCTCAGTGGTTAGCACGGCTGTCTCACAGTACCAGGGACCCGGCTTGGGGGTGGGGGAGGGGGCATGGTGTCTCAGTGGTGAGCACGGCTGTCTCACAGGACCAGGGACCAAGTTTTGGGGGAGGGGGAGAGGGGCATGTTGTCTCAGTGGTTAGCACAGCTGTCTCACTGTACCAGGGACCCAGTTTGTGGGGAAGGTGAGGGGGGCTGGTGTCTCACTGCCTTTGACATCTTCCAAAACCTTTCTCCAAACACCTTAAAATTATTCTCACCTCGTGACAACCATTTCCACCCTAGGAAGAAGTCTCTGGCTATTTACTCTGTCTGTAGCTCTCACCATCTTGTTCGGCTCTATCAAGTTACCTCTCATCCTTCTTTACTCCAATGAGAAAAGCCATAGCTCCCTCAACTTTTCTTCATAGGACAAGCCCTCTAGTCGAGGCAGCATCCTGGTAAATCTCCTCTACACCCGCTCCACAGCTTCCACATCCTTTCTATAATGAGGCGATCAGAACGTTTCAAATGTGGTCTCACCAGGGTTTTATAGGCCTGCAGCATAATCTCCCGGCTCTTAAACTCAGTCCCGCTGCTAATGAAAGCCAGCACAACATATGCCTTCTTCATAACCCTGTCAACTCAGGTGGCAACTGAGACACCGACAGACACGGACCCCAAGATTCGTTTGTTCTTCCACACTGCTACGAATCCTGTACTTGACCCAGTAATCTGCATTCAAATTCGACTTCCAAAATGAATCTCTTCACAAAATAGGAAATTGGAACAGAATTAGGCCATTTCACCCCTTGGATCTGCTGAGCCGTTTGATCACGGTTAAAATGTTTCTCAGCCACTTTCACCTGCCTTCGTCAACTGACCATTGATTCCCTTATTCATGAAAAACGTACTTATCTCTATCTTAAAGAAAGCACTGTCTCTGTGTGCGGGCGTGTGCATGTGTTTGTGTGTAAGTGTCCATATCTGTATGTATATGTGTTGTGTGTTTAATGTGTCTATGTATGTTTGTGTGCATCTCTGTGAAATGATGGCTCTGTGGGTTTGGGGGTAATACCATTGAAATTGAGATAAACCCCTACTCCCCTTCTCCACCTCTACCTCTGTCCCTATTAAGATTATATTCATACAATGCCACGCTTTGCTGGTCTCCCCATGCCACTGCACAAGTGTCAGTTTTTTTCCTCTCTATCAGAGGACATCAAATACTGCTAATCTCTCACACTGCACGGTTGTTTGGTTTTACAAATATCGCTGGTGGCACAGAACAGTTTTGTCTGATACCTAGATATATTACCACCACCACTGGGTCGGTTTCAGGACTTTTCAATCCTTTCTCACTTACACCTTGTATGGGTGAATTATAAAATATTTCAATTTAAAGAACATGTAATACATTCATCGCATCACCTTACAAGTGGTTTGGTCAGAATTGCTTGGTTGCAATTGCAGTGGAAATACTCTTTAAGGTGTACACTTTGTGTAACGAATAATCTTCAAAGACAAATCGCTTCCACATTGCAGAGCCAGCACAAATATTACTCCTCAGAAGCATTCGCCAGTCTGAGTGTCCTCAGTACAATTATGATCCTCCCTATACCCAATTGTGCGTGTGTGTGTGTGTGCGCGCGCGCATGTGCAGATGGTGCTGTCAGTTTGGATGGTGCTATGATCTACCTCCCTGTCCCCACCTCCGAGACTGAATCCCTTCTGGTTTTCTACCTAAACTGCCATCAATGCAGTAGAGTGTGAAGGCGATCAGTGGGGGACATTGCATCACTTTAAACACCACGGAGGCTGGCAGATCCGCACACGGATACCCACATAGACACGCAGATACACACAGATATGAATATAGATACACATGTACACATAGTGAGTGGTGCAGAAACACAGATACTAAAGCAGACACACAGAGACAAATCCTGATGCACGTGCACACATAGATATACAGGCATCAGCAGACACACCACAGTCATGGAGAATCTGCCAGTATTTATTTTTAGCGTGGTGACTTCCTCAATATTTCATTCACTCGTGTGATATGTGTCAATATTTCTGTTGATCCGTAAGGATATCTCTGCACTCTCACTATAGCTTGTACATCTTTCCTATAACAAGGTGACCAGCACTGAACACAATGTTCCAGTGTGCTGTTACGGCACAGCAATGAACCCGTTTGTTAATTAAACCAAACACCCAAGAAAGCTCACCTTGCCTTATAACCTGTCAAAACACGAGTGAACAGAGAACTCGAAAATTCCACTATTGAAAGAAAAATAATATCAATTTATTTCTTAACTCTAAAAGTGAACATTGAACAACAACTACTCACAGCTCTAAGCTCCCTTTCTCTGAACTATTTGTTATCTGCCTCCACCTCTATAACAATATACTGTTCCTTTTAAAAAATAACTAAATTAATATTACATCACTTAATTTCGAAACCAGACAGCGGCTGTCATCTCCAGTGTCCTCCTTCCTTCAACTATGGATCTCCCTGGGTCGTCTTCTGTCTTTTACTGCAAGAGTATTGCATGCAAAAAAAACGTAATTTTAATAGAGAATGTTTTGCATGGCAGTCGCTGTCGATGGCAGTTTACTCTCTGTCTAAGTTTCATAATGCCTACCTCTTTATCCCCTCAACATCAAATCATCTCTGGTTAAATGTTGGAACAATAGTAAATTCCAAATCTGTTGGATTTATTATCCTGAGGCATAATTTAAACAGATTCGTTAAATATGAAAAGTTGTCCAGAGAACAACCGAAACTCAAGGTATCTGTTTAACAGCCAAATGTTATGTATTTTCAATTTTCCAAGTACATTCTGAGACTGCTACCTAGTCATATTACAGTTGCTTACAAGCTGTCAATGCAGAACATCACTCAACTTCATAGAGCTGCAGAATAACATTACAGCTACGAAACTCAGTTCCCCGGCTTGTGAAAGCCAACACAACTTGCGCCTTCTCAACAACCACATTAATTTGCGTGGCAACTTTGTGGATCTGTGGACATGGAACCCAAGATCCATCTATTCCTCTACACTGCCAAGTATCCTGCCTTTAACCCTGTCCTCTACATGCAAAGTTTTCCTTCCAAAGTGAATTACTTCACACTTTTTCAGATTTAACTCGATCTGCCACTCATCAGCTCAGTTCTCTCAATGTCTTGTTGCAACGGGCAACAACTTTCCACACTATCCACAGCTCCACCAACCTCCGTTTGCAAGCTTACTAACCCACCCTCCCAATTCCCTATTCAACTCTCTTATAAAGGTCAAAAAGAGCAGATTCCCAGAACCAATCCCTACATAACACACTGGTCACCGAGCTCCAGGCTGAATACTTTCTATCTACCACTACACTCTGTCTTTTATGGGCCAGCCAATTCTGTATCCAGGCAGCCACATTTCCCTGTATCCCATGCCTCCTTACTTTCTGAATGAACCTACAATTGTTAACTTTATCAAATGACTTGCTAAAATCCAAATACACCACATCCACTGTTCTACCTTCATCAATGTGTTTTTTTCACATCCTCAAAAAGTTCAATAAGACTTATGAAGCATGACCTGCTCCTTACAAAGGCATGCTGACTGCCTCTAATCAAATTATGGTTTTCCAATTAATCATAACTCGTGTCTCTCAAATCCTCTCCAAAACTTTGCCCATCACTGGTATTATAATGATTAGCCTCTAATTCACATGATTATCTCTATTCCCTTTCATGAACAAGGGAATAACATTTGCCAACCTGCTATCATCTGGCAAGAATCCATTGGACAGTGATGACACAAAGATCATCGCAAACCACACAGCAATCTCTTCTCTCGCTTACTATAGTATCCTGCGTTTATTTCCCAGCTGGCCCAGAAGATTTGTCTATCCTTGTGATTCTCAAAATTTTCAGCACATTCTCCTGTTCTAGCATATCTGCCTGTTTCACACTGTACCCAAAAACATGAAGGTCCCTCTCAGTACTGAATACTAAAGCAAGGCATTCATTAGGGAGCTCCCAGAGGTCCTGAATGAATTTTGCCAGAGCAGTGAGGAGAGAAGGAGAGGTAAGCGAGGGCTGCCGGGAAGGGTGAGTTCCCCGGCATTAAAGGGACTTACCTCGGGAGTTGGGCCTCCATTTGCCGAGAGTTACGAGGGAAGAGCGAAGGACTTCTGGGAAGTCATATATTTGTGTGGTTGTGTTGCCCGATTGTGTGCCAGATTGGGGGGTAAGGTAAGGCAACGAGATTTTTTTTTTATTACTTATTTTTTTCAACAGTCTCTTTGGGAATTTAGAATAGTGGGAATGTAAGTTATGGCGGTTGAATGTTTCTCCTGCAGAATGTTGGAGGTAAGGGTCACCACCATTGTCCCTGCTAACTACATCTGCGGGAAGTTCGCCCAACTCCACCTGCTCGAAAACTGCGTTAGGGAACTGGAGCTTGAGTTGGATGAACTTCGGATCATTCGGGAGGCAAAGGGAATTATTAAGAGGAGTTACAGGGAAGTAGTCACTCCTAAGGTATAAGAAAAATGCAAATGGTTTATAGTCGGGGACGGAAAGGGAACCGGCAGGCAGTGCAGGGATCCCCTGTGGCCATTCCCCTCAGCAATAAGTATACCATTTTTGATACTGGTGGGGCGGGACTTACCATGGGAAAGCAGTGGGGTAGAGCGCTCTGGCACAGAATCTGTCCCTGCTGCTCAGAAGGGAAAGGGGAAGAGGAGCAGAGCAGTAGTCACTGGGGACTCCATAGTTAGGGGGACAGATAGGAGGTTCTGTGGGGAGGAGAGACACTCATTGTTGGGCGACAGACTTGCTTTATACAAGGGCGATATTACAGAGAGATAGGAAAACAATGTTGGAGATGCTACAGATAGAGAGGAAAGCAAGGCTGGAAATGTTACAGAGAGAGGAAAACAAGGCAGGAGGTGTTAAAGAGAGAGAGGAAAGCAAGGCTAGAGATGTTACAGAGAGAGGAAAGCAAGGCTACAGATGTTACAAGGAGAGAGGAAAGCAAGGCTGGAGATGTTGCAGAGAGAGGAAAGCAAGGCTGCAGATGTTACAGACAGATGAAAGCAATGCTGGAGGTGTAACAGAGATAGGTAGGCAAGGCAGGAGATGTTACAGAGAGAGGAAGGTAAGGCAGGAGATGTTACAGAGATACGAACGCAAGGCTGGATATGTTGCAGAGAGAAGAAAGCAAGTCTGGAGGTGTTTCAGAGAGAGGAAAGCAAGGCTGGAGATGTTACAGAGACAGAAAAACAAGGCTGGAGATGTTACAGAGAGAGGGAAGCAAGGCTGGAGATGTTAGAGATAGAGAGGAAAGCAATGCTGGAGATGTTATAGCGATAGGAAAGCAAGGCTGGAGATGTTACGGAGAGAGGAAAATAATGTTGGAGATGTTACAGAGAGAGGAAAACAATGTTGGAGATGTTACAGAGAGAGAGAGAAAAGCAAGGCTGGAGATGTCACAGAGAGAGGAAAGCAAGGCAAGAGATGTTCCAAGGAGAGAGGAAAGCAAGGCTGGAGATGTTACAGGGAGAGGAAAGCAGGGCTAGAGATGTTACAGAGAGAGGAAAGCAAGGCAGGAAATGTTACAGAGAGAGGAAGGCAAGGCAGGATATGTTGCAGAGAGAAGAAAGCAAGGGTGGGGATGTTACAGAGATAGGAAAGCAAGGTTGGAGATGTTGCAGACAGAGGAAATCAATGCTGGAGATTTTACAGGGAGAGGCAAGCAAGGCTGGAGATGTTACAGAGAGAGGAAAGCAATTTTGGAGATGTTACAGAGAGAGGAAAGCTAGGTTGGAGATGTTACAGAGAGAAGAAAACAACGCTGGCGATGTTACAATGATAGGAAAGCAAGGCTGGAGATGTTACAGAGAGAGGAAAGCAAGGCTGGATACGTTACAGTGAGAGGAAAGCAAGGCTGGTGATGTTTCAGAGAGAGAGGAAAGCAAGGCTGGAGATGTTACAGAGAGAGGAGAGCAAGGCTGGAGATGTTACAGAGACAGGAAAGCAAGGCTTCAGATGTTACAGAGATAGGAAAGCAAGGCTGGAGATGTTTCAGAGAGAGGAAAGCAAGGCTGGATATGTTACAGAGAAAGGAAAGCAAGGCAGGAGATGTTTCAGAGATAGGAAAGCAAGACTGGAGATGTTACAAGAGAGAGGAAAGCAAGGCTGGAGATGTTCGAGATAGAGAGGAAAGCAAGGCTGGAGATGTTACAGAGAGAGGAAAGCAAGGCTAGAGATGTTACAGAGAGAGGAAAGCAAGGCTAGAGATGTTACAGAGAGAGGAGAGCAAGGCTGGAGATGTTACAGAGAGAGGAAAGCAAGGCTTGAGATGTTACATAGATAGGAAAGCAAGGCTGGAGATGTTTCAGAGAGAGGAGAGCAAGGCTGGAGATGTTACAGAGAGAGGAGAGCAAGGCTGGAGATGTTACAGAGAGAGGAAAGCAAGGCTTGAGATGTTACAGCGATAGGAAAGCAAGGCCAGAGATGTTACAGAGAGAGGAAAGCAACGCTGGATATGTGACAGAGAGAGGAAAGCAAGGCTGGTGATGTTTCAGAGAGAGAGGAAAGCAAGACTGGAGATGTTACAGAGAGAGGACTGCAAGACTGGAGATGTTAAAGAGACAGGACAGCAAGGCTTGAGATGTTACAGAGATAGGAAAGCAAGGCGGGAGATGTTTCAGAGAGAGGAAAGCAAGGCTGGATATGTTACAGAGAAAGGAAAGCAAGGCAAGAGATGTTACAGAGATAGGAATGCAAGGCTGGAGATGTTACAAGAGAGAGGAAAGCAAGGCTGGAGATGTTACAAGGAGAAAGGAAAGCAAGTCTGGAGGTGTTACAGAGAGAGGAAAGCAAGGCTGGAGATGTTACAGAGACAGAAAAACAAGGCTGAAGATGTTACAGAGAGAGGGAAGCAAGGCTGGAGATGTTAGAGATAGAGAGGAAAGCTATGCTGGAGATGTTATAACGATAGGAAAGCAAGGCTGGAGATGTTACGGAGAGAGGAAAATAATGTTGGAGATGTTACAGAGAGAGGAAAACAATGTTGGAAATGTTACAGAGAGAGAGAAAAGCAAGGCTGGAGATGTCACAGAGAGAGGAAAGCAAGGCAAGAGATGTTCCAAGGAGAGAGGAAAGCAAGGCTGGAGATGTTACAGGGAGAGGAAAGCAGGGCTAGAGATGTTATAGATAGAGAGGAAAGCAAGGCTGGAGATGTTACAGAGATAGGAAAGCAAGGCAAGAGATGTTACAGAGAGAGGGAAGCAAGGCTAGAGATGTTACTAGGAGAGAGGAAAGCAAGGCTGGATATGTTACCGAGATAGAAAAGCAAGGCAGGAAATGTTACAGAGAGAGGAAGGCAAGGCAGGATATGTTGCAGAGAGAAGAAAGCAAGGGTGGTGATGTTACAGAGATAGGAAAGCAAGGCTGGAGATGTTGCAGACAGAGGAAATCAATGCTGGAGATTTTACAGGGAGAGGCAAGCAAGGCTGGAGATGTTACAGAGAGAGGAACGCAAGGCAAGAGATGTTACAGAGAGAGAGGAAAGCAAGGCTGGAGGTGTTACAGAGATAGGAAGGCAAGCCAGGAGATGTTACAGAGATAGGAAAGCAAGGCTGCATATGTTGCATAGAGAAGAAAGCAAGGCTGGAGATGTTACAGAGATAGGAAAACAAGGTTGGGGATGTTACTGTGATAGGAAAGCAAAGCTGGAGATGTTAGAGAGAGAGGATAGCAAGGCCAGAGATGTTACAGAGAGAGGAAAACGATGTTAGAGATGTTACAGAGAGAGAAAAAAGCAAGGCTGGAGATGTTACAGGGAGAGAGAAAAGCAAGGCTCGAGATGTTACAGACAGAGGAAATCAAGGCTGAAGATGTTACAGACAGAGGAAAGCATGCTGGAGGTGTAACAGTGATAGGAAAGCAAGGCAGGAGATGTTACAGAGAGAGGAAAGCAAGGCTGGAGATGTTAAAGAGAGAGGAAAGCAATGCTGCTGGAGGTGTAACAGAGATAGGAAGGCAAGGAAGGAGATGTTACAGAGAGAGGAAAGCAAGGCTAGAGATGTCACACGGAGAGAGAAAAGCAAGGCTGGAGATGTTACAGAGAGAGGAAAGCAAGGCTGGATATGTTACCGAGATAGAAAAGCAAGGCAGGAAATGTTACAGAGAGAGGAAGGCAAGGCAGGATATGTTGCAGAGAGAAGAAAGCAAGGGTGGTGATGTTACAGAGATAGGAAAGCAAGGCTGGAGATGTTGCAGACAGAGGAAATCAATGCTGGAGATTTTACAGGGAGAGGCAAGCAAGGCTGGAGTTGTTACAGAGAGAGGAAAGCAATTTTGGAGATGTTACAGAGAGAGGAAAGCTAGGTTGGAGATGTTACAGAGAGAAGAAAACAACGCTGGCGATGTTACAGTGATAGGAAAGCAAGGCTGGAGATGTTACAGTGAGAGGAAAGCAAGGCTGGAAATGTTCGAGATAGAGAGGAAAGCAAGGCTGGAGATGTTACAGAGAGAGGAAAGCAAGGCTAGAGATGTTTCAGAGAGAGGAAAGCAAGGCTAGAGGTGTTACAGAGAGAGGAGAGCAAGGCTGGAGGTGTTACAGAGATAGGAAAGCAAGGCTGGATATGTTGCAGAGAGAAGAAAGCAAGGCTGGAGGTGTTTCAGAGAGAGGAACGCAAGGCTGGAAATGTTACAAAGACAGAAAAGCAAGGCTGGAGATGTCACAGAGAGAGGAAAGCAAGGCAAGAGATGTTCCAAGGAGAGAGGAAAGCAAGGCTGGAGATGTTACAGGGAGAGGAAAGCAGGGCTAGAGATGTTACAGAGAGAGGAAAGCAAGGCAGGAAATGTTACAGAGAGAGGAAGGCAAGGCAGGATATGTTGCAGAGAGAAGAAAGCAAGGGTGGGGATGTTACAGAGATAGGAAAGCAAGGTTGGAGATGTTGCAGACAGAGGAAATCAATGCTGGAGATTTTACAGGGAGAGGCAAGCAAGGCTGGAGATGTTACAGAGAGAGGAAAGCAATTTTGGAGATGTTACAGAGAGAGGAAAGCTAGGTTGGAGATGTTACAGAGAGAAGAAAACAACGCTGGCGATGTTACAATGATAGGAAAGCAAGGCTGGAGATGTTACAGAGAGAGGAAAGCAAGGCTGGATACGTTACAGTGAGAGGAAAGCAAGGCTGGTGATGTTTCAGAGAGAGAGGAAAGCAAGACTGGAGATGTTACAGAGAGAGGAGAGCAAGGCTGGAGATGTTACAGAGACAGGAAAGCAAGGCTTCAGATGTTACAGAGATAGGAAAGCAAGGCTGGAGATGTTTCAGAGAGAGGAAAGCAAGGCTGGATATGTTACAGAGAAAGGAAAGCAAGGCAGGAGATGTTTCAGAGATAGGAAAGCAAGGCTGGAGATGTTACAAGAGAGAGGAAAGCAAGGCTGGAGATGTTCGAGATAGAGAGGAAAGCAAGGCTGGAGATGTTACAGAGAGAGGAAAGCAAGGCTAGAGATGTTACAGAGAGAGGAAAGCAAGGCTAGAGATGTTACAGAGAGAGGAGAGCAAGGCTGGAGATGTTACAGAGAGAGGAAAGCAAGGCTTGAGATGTTACATAGATAGGAAAGCAAGGCTGGAGATGTTTCAGAGAGAGGAGAGCAAGGCTGGAGATGTTACAGAGAGAGGAGAGCAAGGCTGGAGATGTTACAGAGAGAGGAAAGCAAGGCTTGAGATGTTACAGCGATAGGAAAGCAAGGCCAGAGATGTTACAGAGAGAGGAAAGCAACGCTGGATATGTGACAGAGAGAGGAAAGCAAGGCTGGTGATGTTTCAGAGAGAGAGGAAAGCAAGACTGGAGATGTTACAGAGAGAGGACTGCAAGACTGGAGATGTTAAAGAGACAGGACAGCAAGGCTTGAGATGTTACAGAGATAGGAAAGCAAGGCGGGAGATGTTTCAGAGAGAGGAAAGCAAGGCTGGATATGTTACAGAGAAAGGAAAGCAAGGCAAGAGATGTTACAGAGATAGGAATGCAAGGCTGGAGATGTTACAAGAGAGAGGAAAGCAAGGCTGGAGATGTTACAAGGAGAAAGGAAAGCAAGTCTGGAGGTGTTACAGAGAGAGGAAAGCAAGGCTGGAGATGTTACAGAGACAGAAAAACAAGGCTGAAGATGTTACAGAGAGAGGGAAGCAAGGCTGGAGATGTTAGAGATAGAGAGGAAAGCTATGCTGGAGATGTTATAACGATAGGAAAGCAAGGCTGGAGATGTTACGGAGAGAGGAAAATAATGTTGGAGATGTTACAGAGAGAGGAAAACAATGTTGGAAATGTTACAGAGAGAGAGAAAAGCAAGGCTGGAGATGTCACAGAGAGAGGAAAGCAAGGCAAGAGATGTTCCAAGGAGAGAGGAAAGCAAGGCTGGAGATGTTACAGGGAGAGGAAAGCAGGGCTAGAGATGTTATAGATAGAGAGGAAAGCAAGGCTGGAGATGTTACAGAGATAGGAAAGCAAGGCAAGAGATGTTACAGAGAGAGGGAAGCAAGGCTAGAGATGTTACTAGGAGAGAGGAAAGCAAGGCTGGATATGTTACCGAGATAGAAAAGCAAGGCAGGAAATGTTACAGAGAGAGGAAGGCAAGGCAGGATATGTTGCAGAGAGAAGAAAGCAAGGGTGGTGATGTTACAGAGATAGGAAAGCAAGGCTGGAGATGTTGCAGACAGAGGAAATCAATGCTGGAGATTTTACAGGGAGAGGCAAGCAAGGCTGGAGATGTTACAGAGAGAGGAACGCAAGGCAAGAGATGTTACAGAGAGAGAGGAAAGCAAGGCTGGAGGTGTTACAGAGATAGGAAGGCAAGCCAGGAGATGTTACAGAGATAGGAAAGCAAGGCTGCATATGTTGCATAGAGAAGAAAGCAAGGCTGGAGATGTTACAGAGATAGGAAAACAAGGTTGGGGATGTTACTGTGATAGGAAAGCAAAGCTGGAGATGTTAGAGAGAGAGGATAGCAAGGCCAGAGATGTTACAGAGAGAGGAAAACGATGTTAGAGATGTTACAGAGAGAGAAAAAAGCAAGGCTGGAGATGTTACAGGGAGAGAGAAAAGCAAGGCTCGAGATGTTACAGACAGAGGAAATCAAGGCTGAAGATGTTACAGACAGAGGAAAGCATGCTGGAGGTGTAACAGCGATAGGAAAGCAAGGCAGGAGATGTTACAGAGAGAGGAAAGCAAGGCTGGAGATGTTAAAGAGAGAGGAAAGCAATGCTGCTGGAGGTGTAACAGAGATAGGAAGGCAAGGAAGGAGATGTTACAGAGAGAGGAAAGCAAGGCTAGAGATGTCACACGGAGAGAGAAAAGCAAGGCTGGAGATGTTACAGAGAGAGGAAAGCAAGGCTGGATATGTTACCGAGATAGAAAAGCAAGGCAGGAAATGTTACAGAGAGAGGAAGGCAAGGCAGGATATGTTGCAGAGAGAAGAAAGCAAGGGTGGTGATGTTACAGAGATAGGAAAGCAAGGCTGGAGATGTTGCAGACAGAGGAAATCAATGCTGGAGATTTTACAGGGAGAGGCAAGCAAGGCTGGAGTTGTTACAGAGAGAGGAAAGCAATTTTGGAGATGTTACAGAGAGAGGAAAGCTAGGTTGGAGATGTTACAGAGAGAAGAAAACAACGCTGGCGATGTTACAGTGATAGGAAAGCAAGGCTGGAGATGTTACAGTGAGAGGAAAGCAAGGCTGGAAATGTTCGAGATAGAGAGGAAAGCAAGGCTGGAGATGTTACAGAGAGAGGAAAGCAAGGCTAGAGATGTTTCAGAGAGAGGAAAGCAAGGCTAGAGGTGTTACAGAGAGAGGAGAGCAAGGCTGGAGGTGTTACAGAGATAGGAAAGCAAGGCTGGATATGTTGCAGAGAGAAGAAAGCAAGGCTGGAGGTGTTTCAGAGAGAGGAACGCAAGGCTGGAAATGTTACAAAGACAGAAAAGCAAGGCTGGAGATGTTACAGAGAGAGGAACGCAAGGCAAGAGATTTTACAGAGAGAGAGGAAAGCAAGGCTGGAGGTGTTACAGAGATAGGAAGGCAAGGCAGGATATGTTGCAGAGAGAAGAAAGCAAGGGTGGTGATGTTACAGAGATAGGAAAGCAAGGCTGGAGATGTTGCAGACAGAGGAAATCAATGCTGGAGATTTTACAGGGAGAGGCAAGCAAGGCTGGAGTTGTTACAGAGAGCGGAAAGCAATTTTGGAGATGTTACAGAGAGAGGAAAGCTAGGTTAGAGATGTTACAGAGAGAAGAAAACAACGCTGGCGATGTTACAGTGATAGGAAAGCAAGGCTGGAGATGTTACAGTGAGAGGAAAGCAAGTCTGGTGATGTTTCAGAGAGATAGGAAAGCAAGGCTGGAGATGTTACAGAGAGAGGAGAGCAAGGCTGGAGATGTTACAAGTGAGAGGAAAGTAAGGCTGGAGATGTTCGAGATAGAGAGGAAAGCAAGGCTGGAGATGTTACAGAGAGAGGAAAGCAAGGCTGGAGATGTTACAGAGAGAGGAAAGCAAGGCTAGAGATGTTACAAGGAGAGGGGAAAGCAAGGCTGGAGATGTTATAGATAGAGAGGAAAGCAAGGCTGGAGATGTTACAGGGAGAGGAAAGCAGGGCTAGAGATGTTACAGAGAGAGGAAAGCAAGGCAGGAAATGTTACAGAGAGAGGAAGGCAAGGCAGGATATGTTGCAGAGAGAAGAAAGCAAGGGTGGGGATGTTTCAGAGATAGGAAAGCAAGGTTGGAGATGTTGCAGACAGAGGAAATCAATGCTGGAGATTTTACAGGGAGAGGCAAGCAAGGCTGGAGATGTTACAGAGAGAGGAAAGCAATTTTGGAGATGTTACAGAGAGAGGAAAGCTAGGTTGGAGATGTTACAGAGAGAAGAAAACAACGCTGGCGATGTTACAGTGATAGGAAAGCAAGGCTGGAGATGTTACAGTGAGAGGAAAGCAAGTCTGGTGATGTTTCAGAGAGATAGGAAAGCAAGGCTGGAGATGTTACAGAGAGAGGAGAGCAAGGCTGGAGATGTTACAGAGATAGGAAAGCAAGGCTGGAGATGTTTCAGAGAGAGGAAAGCAAGGCTGGATATGTTACAGAGAAAGGAAAGCAAGGCAGGAGATATTACAGAGATAGGAAAGCAAGGCTGGAGATGTTACAAGTGAGAGGAAAGTAAGGCTGGAGATGTTCGAGATAGAGAGGAAAGCAAGGCTGGAGATGTTACAGAGAGAGGAAAGCAAGGCTGGAGATGTTACAGAGAGAGGAAAGCAAGGCTAGAGATGTTACAAGGAGAGGGGAAAGCAAGGCTGGAGATGTTATAGATAGAGAGGAAAGCAAGGCTGGAGATGTTACAGAGAGAGGAAAGCAAGGCAAGTGATGTTACAGAGAGAGGAAAGCAAGGCTGGACATGTTGCAAGAAGAGAGGAAAGCAAGGCTAGAGATGTCACACGGAGTGAGAAAAGCAAGGCTGGAGATGTTACAGAGAGAGAAAAGCAAAGCTAGAGATTTTACAAGGAGGACAACAGGAAGCGGCAAGGGCAGGCCACTCTAGATGACGCAGGAAACAACACAGAAGCGCTTCACAGGAGGCTCCCAAGCACTGAGGATGCCAGCTAGACAGGGGACGAAACGTTTCCAACAAAAACTTCCAGCTCGGCGAACAGAAACACATCATTGCCTTGAGTGTTCCAGAGTTTTTCATTGTCCCAGAGTCCAGACGAAGTTTGCATTCCTCACGTACGTGAGCGAGAATGATTTCAATGTCTCAGATCAGTTCCTGTCCCGAGAACATCAGAGTCAATGTCCCGTCCTCTCCTCGGTCCGACAGTTCACACTTCTTCATTCTCCTCTGATTCCATTTCCCAAAGAGTTTCTCAAGATTTACAAAGCTGGAGCCTAAATTATATGGTTTGCTTCCTAATCATTTTTTCAACTGCCTACTGACAATATTTTCACAGTATCTCTTCACAATCCTCTGGCTTGCACCATGTCCAGGGATGAGAAGTCCCGTTTGGTGGAGAGATTCCCGAGGCTGATGAGTTTCACTTTGGAACAAAGATGGTTAAGTGGCGATTTCCTGCGGTTGTTTCTAATGATGGGAGAGGGAGCGGTGGGGAATGAGCACTTTGACGAGCAGGAGGAGGTGTTGCCACTGACCCGAGTCAGAGAACAGTGGACAGGGATTAAAGGAATCTAATGAAAAGCAGCACTTCTGCTCAGGACGTTCAATAACAGCTGCAGAAACCCGATGTGTCGAGCAGTGTATCTGGAAAGAGAAACAGAGATAATGTTTTAAATATGGAACATTTCTGATGAAGAACTCGAGTTTCCCAAGTCTAATCAAATTACCGGCCTGGTTCACAAAATAGTTTTTCTGAACTTTGAGCGAAAATTGTACCAGCAGGCAAGCATTCATAACGTAATCAGCAGGATTCGAACCTACGTGAGAAAAGCCCAATGGATTTCTAATCTATCGCCTTAACCACTCGGCCATGACTACAGACAGCTCCGGGAGCTTGAGCATTGACCAAATCAGCCGTGATCTCATTGAAAGCTACCGTTGACTTGATGAGCTAAATGCTTCCATCTCCTTTCATACCTTTGCTGTCATTTGTAAGGTGCGAGACACCAATGTACAAGAAGAAAAGCACAAAGGTAGGAAAAGATATTTGCAGGCAAACTGAGTCAAAATTATTTATTGAAAGGAAAATCACACTTGGCAATTTGCCATATCTCTTTGCGAACATGACCAGCAGAGGTAAGCAAGGGAGCTATTGATCTGAGTGTTCTCGGACATGAAACAATCAAAGGTTAGTGACATATTCATTTCTTTTTCTGGTGAATGAACTGATCTTTCCAGATTCTCACAATGAAAGAGATTTTTCCCAATAAAAGACGGCAAATAAGTCCCATCTAACACTGACACCATCGTGAGCGCTGCTGTTTCACAATGCCACAGAGTCAGGGTGAATTCCCGCCTCAAGCAACTGAATGTGTGGAGTTTGCACATTCTCCCCGTGGCTGTGTGCGCTTGCTCTGATCTTTCCTGATGGTTACAATGAAAGAGATGGTTCCCAATAAAAGACAGAAATTAATTCGCATGTAGATATATTTCAATGTGACACGATTCATTTTCAGTCCCTAATTACCCCAGAGATGGAGGAGGTGAGTTACTTTTCTTCACTCTTCAACTCCTCAGTACGGAGGTACAAACATGAAACCGCTAGAGATGGAGTTCTTGAATTGGGAACCAGAGACACTGAAGAAACTAGGCAAAAGTGAGGACTGCAGATGCTGGAAACCTGACTTTAGATCAGAGTGATGCTGGAAAAGCACAGCAGGTCAGGCTGCATCCGAGGAGCAGGAGAGTCTACGTTTCTGTTGCCAGTCATGCTCCGCTGCACAAACAATTTTCGTTTTTGGCTCAGATTTCCAGAAACTGCAGCTATTTGTTTTATGTTAACCTTCATAATGTTTTAGACAAAACCAATGACCTGCCAGCATCGGAAAATCGGCAGAAGTACTGGTACACCGATATGTTTGCTGAACAGTACAACCATTCCATGAGCGGGAATACGATCCGGGCCACGGTGCTGAGAATACCGAATCCTCACAAGTAAATAACAAGACAAGGCGATAGATACTATCGTATTTGGTGTAAATAAAACACCCTGTCTGAACATTTTCGTTGCAGATTTTTTTTCAAATTGTCTTCTAAGATTTACAAAGTGGGAAAAGGCCATTACGCCCGTGTGCATTGCGGCTAATCAGAGAGCCATCTATTCTAGTCGCAGTTTCCAACTTTGGCCCAAAGTCTCGTGTGTTCTAATGTTTCCAGGTCAAATGTCAATGAGGTTATCCTATAAATCCTCACAAGAACATTTTCGTTGCAGATTATTTTCAACTTGTCTTCGAAGGTTTACAAAGGGGAAAAGGTCATTCCGCCCTTTGTGCTTTGCTGCTAATCAGAGAGCCGTCTATTCTAGTCGCAGTTTCCAACTTTGGCCCAAAGTTTGGCCATGGTGTCATGCAGAAACTCAGCGAGTTCACTCAGACATTTTTGTGTGTGCAGAATGATTTGCCACATTTAAGGCAAATTCAATGGCATCCGAATGGGTATATAGACTGGAAGTGTTCAGAGAGATAAGGAACACATTTTGGCTAATATGATTCAATTAATTTCGGTTATCTGTTCAGCATGGACAGGTTCGATAGGAGGGTCTTTTCCCGTGCTCGGCCATTTTGATGTGCTCCTGTAGCTGACACCAGTTTTACTGGACCATTTGCAAAAAAATGTACTCTGTTTGTTACGCAGTCAGCGCGTTTGCCTATATTTCTGAAGGGTGGATGGGACGAGTTGACCCAGCGATGAGGGTCTTTCCGGACTTTTGCTGCCAATGACCATTCGTTTGGCACCTTCCCAACTTTGCCTTCAAGGAGTTTGGCTGAAGAATAATACCGCACGGATAATGTTACCCCCCTCAGCTCTCCAACCAATCCAGAAACTGACAGCTCTTCATGTGGAACAGAAGCAAAACAGAAAGGGTGGACCATTGCCAGGCACACCGAAGCATGCATGCTGCCTTTGTTGCAGTGCAAGCCGATTATGTCATGAACTGCTCAGAGAAACGGCAGCGAGGCAATTCAGGACATACTGGAGATTTAGTGCATTGCCAAGTCACAGGATGTGCTCAACAAACATAAAACAAAACGGAACAGCAATAACCCATGAAAAATGAAGTTTATCAATTGCACTCGTGATGAAATTAGGTCAACAATGCGCTGATGACTCCATCTGATCGAGAGGACCAATCACCAGCCCCCTTCACCAGGACAGTAATGAAGGAAATGAGAGAAATTCAAAAAAACATTTCTCATCGCGATTGCCAACCTTTTCCCCACTGCAACAACAAAAACGGCGAGCAGATACAATGCAGAATCTGGTTTCATATCAGCAATTAAATAGTAATATCCATTCACTTTCAGTGAAAACGGTGAACAAAGGAAATTGTCTGAAATATGAATACCCAGCGCAGGCTACTTGGTTCCCCAATTATACTGCTGCTCAGACTTTCATATTTAAAGGTACCTTTCAAAAAGAGTGTTTGTGGCTGTCCATATGACAATGGAAATTGTTGCCCTCGCTCTCACTGCCATTATTGATCGTGTTGGGTTTGGCATCCTCACCTTGCATGCGGGAGTTCAGTGTACAATTCTCTGCTGTGAAAAATCGGAGTGCTTTGGAGCAGAAAGATGCGAAGCTCGTGTGCTTCATGGATATGTTGTTGGAATGTTTTGCGGTGCTGGGAAGTGGGATCCTCACAGTTCTGGGTAACATCCTCAGGGTTGCAGAGCGTGTTGTGAAGCCTACTGTCCTGTGGCATTTGGAAATAATTTAGTTTCATTGCCGCTGGGTCCGGTTGTTGGTGTTGCAGATTGGATACTGATCAATGTGATTATTGATGGAATCCATGGATGGGTGCCCTGCTTCTAGAAAATCTCTGGCTGCCTTCTGATTGCCATGTTCTATTACTGTTGTGCTGCTCTCGAGGATGGTTGCTGTCTGTACGTATAGCTACTCGGGACAGCTGGCCGTGCCAATTAGTGACGGCCACACAAATTCTTTGCCAAGAATATGTATCCCACAACTGCATTCCCAGATGTCTGGCACACTAAATTGTAAACTAGGATATGCCATAAAGCAACTGAAACACCATGCTTCCCTTTATTAAAATAAATTTCTGGAAACTGATAGCCAGACTCCTCTGAACACACGGATTTAGGACAGCACATAAACCAACAGCCTCGCTGAGGGAAAGCTCAACAGAAAACAATATCCAATGCCCATCTTGTGCAGGACAAATGTGGTTGTCAAGATTCCACGCAGGGACTGCACGAAACACTATATCGGAGAAACAGTCAGACAACTAGCGAGCTGCAATCATGAACTTCAGCCAGCCTGTATACGCCACGGGCAGATGTTCTTGTAGTTGTATGTAGGGCATTGAGTGTTTCTGATTCAGGGGCTTGGATCGTCTGCAGCACTGGTTAATTCCTTGTGTTGTAACTACTGTTGGAACATATGCAAAACTTGATTGCTCATTGAGATGTACATCCAAAATATTAGCCGAGAGAAGGAATTTGGTGGTTTTTCTGGTGCTGTTCCTGTCATGCCCTCTGGAACTGGACTTATTGTGTGCTTCCTGACGGTTCGGTGCATGCTTCCGTGATCGTATTTTGGGCAGAAACTTGCGTTTTAGCTTCAATAACGTGCGTTTGCAAACCTGGTACACCTCCCTGTATTTTGTTATCTCTTATTGTGTGCAATTGCAACACGGCAAATTATTAATTTACATTGGAAGGTGACAAACGGAGGCGTGTGCAATGCCAAGGTATTAGTGACATTTATCTATTGGTTGCATATTACTTTGATTCAGGAGATAAGGATGTAAAATGTGTTTGTGTAGAAATGAGGACCAGTGAGGAAAGAAGTCATCTGCAGGTGTAGTTTACAAGTGCACTCGCAGTAACCACTACGTACAAGAAATAAATATTACATGTGAGTGATAAAAGATGGCAATAGATACGGGTGATCTTAGTTTCCCATCTCCCAATCACGGTTCAATGCTAAATAAAAAAGTTTGGATGACAATAATCAATAAATCATATCTGTCCCAGAGAACAACGCGAGCCATATTTTGGTCATCGATTAGTTTACAGCTGACTTAGTATCTGTCTTTTCTTGGAAACCATCTCCTTTGTTGTGACCATCAGAAAAGATATTACTTTTGACATAAAGCAAACGAAGATTATGTCACTAACCTTTGTTTGTTTCATGCCCAAGTACAATCAGACGACCTTGATCAACTCTGCTCGTCATGCTAGCAAAGAAATCTGGAAACATGCCGAGTGTGATTTTTCGCTCAATAAATAATTTTGATTCAGTTTGACTGAAACCACCTCGACCGAAAGTTGTGCTTTTCTTCTTTTAAAATGGTGTCCGGTATCTTCCAAATGACGGCAAAGATACGAGAGCAGATGGAAGCAATTTAGCCTATCAAGTCTGCGACAAAATTCAATGAGATCATGGCTGATTTGGTTAATTCTCAACCCCCGTTTTTATCCTCGTCTCCGTGATGCTCCATGTCTGTCTATCACAGCCTTGAATACACCCCGCCTTCATAGCCCTCTGTTGTTAGGAAACCCACAGATTTGCTACCCTCTGAAAGAGTGAATATCCTCCTTATCATTTTCTTAAATGTTTGATCCCTTCAGCTGTGAGAACGCACTCTCGTCCCAATTTCTAGGGGGTGTACATCAGAGCAGAATCAGCCCCTGAAGGTAGGTCTGCACTCTCCAGTGCCGCTCAGTGTTTTTGAAACATTTTCATATTTTGACCTCTGATTAAAAATAGTAGACCTAATTTGGACATCAGATTTGCCAGTGGTGAATGTTTTCAAGAAGACTTCAATGAGCGTAACTCTACTGGCAGTGAATAGGGCTAGAGAAATTAGATTACTTACAGTGGGGAAACAGGCCCTTCGGGCCAACAGGTCCACACCGCCGCTCCGAAGCACAACTCACCCATACCCCTACATTTACCCCTTACTTAATACTACGGGCAATTTAGCATGGCCAATTCGCCTGACCTGACCTGCACATCTTTGGACTGTGGGAGGAAACCGGAGCACCCGGAGGAAACACACACAGACACGGGGAGAGCGTGCAAACTCCACACAATCAATCGCCTGAGGTGGCAATTGAACGCGGGTCTCTGGCGCTGTCAGCCAGCAGTGTTAACCACTGTGCCACCGTACCGCCCTAATGCAAGGACAGTTTTCTTTTGCGATCCAGTGCTGTGTTTATTCACCTCTCTGCGCATGAAAATGGATCCTACCCAGCCACTTTATCTCTCATCAAATGTGTGCAATTCAAATTGATGCGACCATGACTACACGCGCGCAATGCTGTCTTAGTATGTCTTATGTAATGGAAAGTTCCAACCTGAAACACCAGGATTTGGCTTTTCTTGGAACCCCAGCATCCTCCTCCTTTCGAAAGCAAGAGAGTCTGACAGCGAATACTGGGGTACGAGGAAAAGCCAAATCCTGGTGTTTCAGGTTGTAACTTTCCATTACTTAAGACATACTAAGACAGCATTGCACGTGTGTAGTCATGGCCGCGTAATACAGGTGATGGATTAGAAATCCATTGGGGCTTCCCTCCACAGGTTCGAATTCTGCTGGTTCAGTTTTCAATGATGTCATGCTGGACGAGTTTTCACTCACAGTTCAGAAATCTCGTCTCAACAAACAAGACAAGTCAGTTTATTAGACTTAGCAAACTCAAGTTATTAATCAAAAATGCAACACACTTCAAACATTATCTCCGTTTCTCTTTTCATAATTACTGCCAGACCCATCGAGATTTTGCAGTATTCTTTAAATGTGCTGTGCAGAAGTGCTGCTTTTGAATAGATTCCTTTTACCGCAGTCCTCCGTTCACTAACTCTGGTCAGTGGCAACACATCCCCCCGCTCGTCGAAGAGCCAATCCCCACCACTAATTGTCCCATCATTATAAATAGCCGCAGAAAATTGCTGACAAACCATCTTTGCTCCAAAGCGAAACTCACCAACATCGGGAATCCCTCCACAAAACAGGACTTCTCATCCTTGGACATGGTGAAATACAGAGGATTGTGAACAGAATTTGGGAAAATATTGTCACTTGTCAGGTGAAAAAATGTTAAGAAGGCAAAACACGTCACCCAGTCTCCAGCTTTGTGAATCTTCAGAAACTCTTTGGGAAAAGGATTCAGAGGAGAATGAAGAAGGGTGAATTGTCAGACTGATCGGAAACAGTCAGGACAACTTCCCGTTCTTTAAGTGGACGGGACATTGATTCTGATGTTCTTAGGACAAGAACTGATTGGAGACATTGAAGTAATTCTCGGTCCTGTCCATGAGGAACTGGGACACTGGGCACTGGGACACTGGGACAATGAAAATACTCGATACCACACAAGATACTGAGAGGTTCGAAGAGAGATATTCCCGATTGGAGTGGAGCTGGTTCCCAGTGACATGGGTGTGTCTGTCGTGGATGTGATCAGACTGTTCCCATATCGCCATTATGAATGTTCCAGTCCTTATTTCGGAAAAGTAAAACTGATAGAGGACAGTTGTCGTTCTGGGAATGGCAGCCTGAAGTGGGAGGTCAATCACAGACTGCTTTTGAGGATCGTCCAAGATGTTAGGTTGGAAGTATCAGCTCATTCGAATGTTAACTGAAATGTAACTGGTTCAATAGCGCCAGGGCGACAGTGATTGATGCTCTTACTGCATCTGTTTTCTGTGCAGCACAGTTTCGTGTTTCTAATGGGGTCAGGAAAATGTTTTCCAAACAGAAACCTTTGGTATGACGAACGATAAAAAAAGTTTCTGCATTGCTTTAATGGTTATGTAAAGAACTGTGGATTCTGTGAATCTGAAGCAAAAACAGAAACTGCTGTCGAAACTAACCAGTTTGGCAGTGCCTGTGGGAGATTACCGAGTTCTGATGAAGTTTTAATATTTGTCTCTGATTTTCTCTGAATAGACGCTGTAAGATCTGCTGAGATTCTCCTGGTATTTCTGTTCATGGTTTTAACTGAATGCCTATTCCATTTATAAGGATGATACAACCAAACCCACCACAAACCAAAATTTAGAAATAACACCTCAGCATCTCACTCCACCGCAAACCCAAGGATAACTACACGATGCTGCATTCTCCAGCTTCCACCCTAAATATATTAAAGAAGCCATACCGTAAGGACAAGCGCTTCACCTGCACAGGAACCGCTCAGATGAGGAATAATGCGATAGACACCTAAAGATTTTGAAGGATATCCTCATGATGATGTTGAACATGTTGAACTGATTGATCGCCAATTCTGGTGTGCCACAGTGAAAATCTGCTGTAAACTCGTCAGAAGACAGACAGAGGATGCGACTAATAGAGTATCTTTCATCGTCAGTACTTTCCTGGAGTTCAGCACGTTCTTCACAGGATTCAGCATGTCACCGATGATGATGAGCATCTCACGAAGAACATCCGCATGACATCAATTCTCACCTTCAAACACCCAGCAAAATTATAACATACGACCGTTTACAGTAAACTACTCAGCCTTCAAATAGCATTAACCACAACACCACAGCACCATGCCTTCGCAACCTTTGCAAGACATGGACACGACCATCACCCTTTGGTACACCACCCACCACGTACACGACAGGTACTCATGTGACTCAGGCAATGTTGTTTGTCACATGTGCAGCAGGCAATGATACCACAAGATACCACAAGATACCCAGTAATGGTATGTTGGCGAAACCATGCAGATGGTGTGCCAATGGATAAATGGTAACGGCATATCAATTGCCAGACACGATTATTCACACCCAGTCGGGAAGAGTTCAGCAATCAACGACGTTTGGTTTTCAATCTTCGACTAAATGTCGGCCAAGTCGGCTTTCGAGATACACAACAACGCAAAATCGCCAAACAGAATTGGATCGCCAACTGCCTTCGTTGTGGTGATGGCATCTACCATTATATTCGGTTAATGTCACACCACACGTGACCCACCACACTGTTCTGTATCTGTGAAATCTTCCTTATTGTTCTGTTTTCACACCATCACTGTGACAAGCTGTTATTGTCTCTCTACCTTAATCACTTTGTTCAATATTGGCTAACTGATAATTTGGGACAGACTCGCGGCATGCGACTCTAGCCAAATAAAAATCAGAAGAACTGGGGATGCTGTAAACCAGGAGCAAGGGCAAGGGTTACTGGGCGGGGTGGGGGAACGGGACTGGGGCATCGTGGCGAAGGGGGCAGGGGTTTCGCTGGTCTGGGGACATCTGTGGAGGAACATGAGAGATAATGTTTCGGAGCTGGTGACCCTTCCTCTGGTGTTTTTGTTGTGGAGCGGTTTTCCAGTTGCTTCTGTTTCTGTTCCATGTCATTCCATTGCCTTGATTTGTCTCCAGTACGACTTTATTTTAACGGTTTGTAATTATCTCTCTGCCTCACTTTGTTGGATCATAGGTCAACCATTCTGTTGGCACTCAGTTATTGACACATTACTCACACTGTCTGACACTCTTGTTCACTTGCAGAGACTAAGTCTTTGACACTCCGCTCCCACAATTTGCCGGATATTTTGATCTGTCTGCCCTTGATCTCTCTTCCCTTAAATTCAGTGTTCTGTGTTATTCCCTCCCACTTCACCTAACGAAAGGGCTCTGGTCCGAAATCTTGTTATTTCAAATAAGCATGTGCATCTATAACCTGGTGTGATTTCTGAATTGGTCAATCGCAGTCCAAAACCGCAACTTCCACAGCAGGTACACGGAAACACCACCACACACACTTTCCCCTCCACACTATGTTCAAGCTCATTTACTCCTGTTGCCGCATGTATTTCTGAACTTGTTGTTGTTCGTGATGAAATCTTAAGGTTCAAGCGGTTCTTTTGCAATGTATGTACTTTGGAATGTGGTTCAATTTCAAAGAAAAACATACTTCAAGGGACGATATATGCTTCAAAGCTTTGTCTGAGTTGTTTAAATGTCAGTTATCTTGAACCCAGTGAGCTGACGGAAGAATAAACATGCTTCGCACCTCTGCCACACGGTGCCAGGGACCCAGTTCAATTCCAGCCTATGGTGACTGTCTGTATGGTGCTTGTACTCCTCCCATGTGTGCGTGAGTTTTCGTCCCACATTATGAAAGCTGTGTAGTTTCGGTGGATTGCCAAATGGAAAAATACCCAACTTGTCCAGGTATGTGGACTTCAGGTTATTTCGCTGTGAGAAACTAGAAGAGAATCGATTAGGAAGTGGTTTTTGTTGGGATAATCTTCACTGCTTTGGTGTGGACTTGATAGACCGAACGGCCTACTTCCACACAATTGGGATTTTACGAAAATTATTGCGATCGTGCGATTTTCCAGACAGTCCAAAAGATAAATAATGTTTCCAGGTGTCGATTTGAATGTCTGCAAACGATATTCCAATTCTCACACAGGAACTACACCTCGAAGTCTGCACTTACGCAATTTAAAGTTATGCATTCAGTGTTCACGCTTCGGAAATCACAGCTTTTTACCATGAAGATCAAATCTTGTGTTTCTTAATCTATATCATAAACAGTCGAAATAGTCTCATTTATCTACATTTAATGAATGTACTTCAAGCTGATTGTAATGATAACTTCTCAGATTCTGGTTCATTTTGATCGTGGATAGGTAGATGATAACCACTCTTCCCATCAGCCCAACTGGATTTGCAAGGCATCGATCACCAACGCTGAGCCGTGCTGCTCTCTGGGAGAGGGTGAAGCGCGGTGATGGCCTGTTCGGTGACATCATACATGTATTTGTCTCCAGTTAGTTTCTATGGAGTAGGACTGACAATGAGGGGAAGTTCGAAGGCAAGAGCTGATTCTGGGAGGGGAAGCTTCTTGAAGAGGTTTTGGCAGTATCTGAGAGACTTTCCAAATTTCAAACAGGCAAAGTCATGAAATAAAATCTCTGGGGATGGATGCCTTCTAACAGGAGAATGGTGTAACCGAAAATATATAACATAGCCTAAATGAACATAAATACCGCAGTCTTAGCAGGACGAATGGTAAGAAGAACATATTTGATTGAGGACTTCCTGCTGCAGCCTTTAAGTAGCGCAGCTTAGTCAGCTGCTCATAAATGATGATAAAACATCTATCCTCTAACTGATCACCTTCAGCCACGTGCTGGAGTATGTCTAGTCTACTTATGTCTACCTTTTGCTGCAAAATGGCTATGGAGACGTGTATGTCTTTGATATCAGGCTTATTCGGAAGAATGGCTCTACTAAGGTTTGAAGTTAGCTTTCGTGATTCGTTGGTTAGCTCTACTGCCTTACAACATGAAGGACCTGGATTCGATTCCAGCCTCAGGCGACCGTTTCGAGTTCGCATATTCTTCCTGTGTCTGCATGGGTTTCTTCGGGTTGCTCCAGTTTCCTACTACAGTCCAAAGCTGTGCAGGTTAGATAAATTGGATATGCTAAATTGTACCTCGTTCTCCAGAATGTGTTAGTCAGGAGCAATGCAAAGTAATAGGGAAGGGAAATTGCTGTGGGTGGAATACTCCTTAGAGGTTGCGTGTGAACTTGTTGGGCCTAATGACCTGTTTCCACACTGTAGGGATGGTATGATTCTATTTCATAACGTCGATACTTTAACAGCGTAAGGCATGGTACAATTCAGCAGCTTGCTAGTAAAATGGTGAATGGTGGATTCACGCTGATTATCTGTGTCAAAGTTAACTGGCATGTGTTCATCTCAATTGGAATTGACGACTATGCAAATTTAATTGAAACAGAATCATGGCTGGAAAATACCTCCAGTGAAAATGCATCACCAAATTCAACATTTCTATTCATGGCAAGTTGCTGAGTCAGCCTATCTCAAATGTCTGATTACATGAATCTGCTGCAAGAACACAGGGATACATATTTCCAAACTGCTCCTCTTAACTCTGTAGCTTAAGCGTTACATTTTTGTGAAGTTTTTCTCGCCTCCCAGTAAGTATTGGCCTTCTAACAATTGAGTTTGATAAAGTTTATTTGAACAGTTCATTTAACTATTCGGATGTTTTGAAGTGGGGGAGGAGAGCAACCCTCTGATCCACTGGGACAGTGAAGGACTGACTGAAGGAATACCTATCCAATTGTGATGGTTAGTAGCTTGGAAGGGAACATGCAGATAATTATATTCTCATTCGTTTACTTCCTTTGTCTTTAGGACGATAGTAGTACTAGAGTTGGAGTGTGCTGTCAAATGGAAATTGTTGATGAATCAAAAAAACTGCGACAGTGGTGAATGGATTGAAATTACACATAAAGTGCCAATCGAACTGGCTCAATTGCCATGGAATGGAACGTTCTGACGAAACTCAGCCGACCTGTTAGCAACTGGGTAAAGTGCCAGAGAAGTAATGTTTCTTGTCCTGCATGTCCTCCCTTCAGTACTGTTCTGAAGAAGAGTCATTTTGGCCTCAAAAATTAACTGTATTTCTCTCCAAGTATGCTGTTAGAGTTGCTGAACTTCTCCAGCACTTTCTGCTTTCATTTCAGTTATTCAATATTCGAAGCATTGTCCTTTTGTACGAATGTTTCATAATGGCGCTTTCCAACAACTTGGGGTATGTTGTCGATATATTTGTTCAGTCAATCGGGGAGTATTCCATCACACACTTGACGTGAGACTTCTCCGTATTGGAGAAGCGATTGGAGTCAGAAAGCCCATTACTGATTGCAGTTATCTGGCCTGCTCTTGTAGCCACATTATTTATGTAGGGATGACAGTTCATTTTGGGGTTAATAGTAACTTCCAGATTGTTGATCGTTGAAGACTAGGTAATGGCAACACCATTGAATTTCCAGAGGTGTTGATTGGATTATCTTAATCAGGATGTGTGAAATTCATTTCACGTTTCTGCCCAGGCCTTCACATTGCCAGAATTCTGCTGCATTGTGAAATGGAATGCTTCAGGAGTTGAGGAGGTAAGAATGCGGCTGAACTCTGGACATTTATTAACGAAAAGAACCTTGAATAATTCCTGAAGTGAGGTCCTGGAGTTTAGATAACTGACCTGCAACAACCAATCCAGTTTCTGTGCGTCTGCAGTCACATGTATCTTGGAGCAAATAAGAATAGCAGCTTTACTTCTCTAAGGGGTAGAGGCGAATCGGAAGGGATTTTCCATGGTAAGTTGTAATGGGTCAAAGGCATTAGACATAGAATTTCAACTTAGAATTCATGGCATCTGTCGTTGCAGGGTTTGAATTAGGTCTCTGATATCAATTCTGCAATATCTTCACGAGAGCTGATTATCATGTACTGATGAGCAATGCTTATCCAAAACTGGGATTAAGCTTGTTATTAAGCTTCTTCATTTCTCAGAAATTTGAATAAAAAACAAAAAAAAAATGTGAGCAATGCTACAGTCTCAGTCTCCACAAGCTGCTTACACACAGTACCATGCAACACCTTTGGTGATGCATCAACTCAGATTTTCAAACAAGGAGCTTGTCAGTTGCCTGAAGGGAGAGAAAACGTCGCACAGAAAACTGCATCAAACAATTCAAACATGTGGAGAAGGTGAGCCTCACTATCCTGGTCTTCATTGGCGTTCCTTATAAGGCATTATGACAATTTCACTTGTTTTAGTCTGCTGCTGATCTGCTCTTTGGTTTAAACTTTTGAACAATAAAGTCTCCAATTCACTGACAAGTTTCCTTATTTAGACACAGGAAGTGCGATATCAGTTCACTGAGCAGTCGTCTCCTTACAATTCTCTAGTGATAGAGACTCCCGATGTCACTGGAAATGCAGAACTTCCTAATCTCTGTGTTCTGCCATCCGTTCCGGTTTCATACCGTTTGTAGGTACGATAAGAAATCAGGCAAGTCAGTTGCAAAGAATGGTAAACGGAATTGAAACATTAACTCTTGCTAACCCACAGATGATGTAAGACATGCTGAGCCATTTCTGTTTCTGATATACAAATGAAGCCTGTTTTTGCGACAACTTTGAATGTTAAGTGGTGACCTGAGAGAAGTAATGCAAGACACTAAAATGAAGCGATAAACTGTTTCAGTTCGCTGTGGATTCTGCAATGAGTCTGAAAATGAGGTTCAGAGTATTCAGGACAGATGTTAGTGAGCACTTCTACACACAATATTTGGGAGAGGTTTGGAACTCACTTCCACAAACGACAGTAGATGCAGGGTTTTTATTTTGGTTTTAATCCAGAATTAATCCTGTGATTGTTTACATCTATCTCTAAGGACAATAGCAGCAGAAACAAGAGAAAACTGTGACCGAAAATCACCTATCAGGGATCTCGCCATTCTGAGTTGGAAGTATCAGGGATCTCGCCTTTCTGAGTTGGCTATTCCTAAATCCTGGAACTCCCTCGCTCACAGCATCTTGGCTATACCTCTATGTTAAGTTCGCTCAAGTTTCTGTACAGTAGCTCATCATCTCAATCACTGGAGTAATTAGGGATGGGCAGTGAATCCAATGCCGTTGAGTGACGTCTATACGCCACGAATGAGTTTCGAACATCTGCAGGTTCTACGTGGACGGCCGCAAGCGATTGGGAGAAGGGAGTAGTGGAGCAGGGTGTTTGAGTAAAGTGAAAGGCAATGATGACTGGAGGGCGTGAGGCTGTAAGTGAGAGAGGAAGTGGTGATGCAAGGCTCACTGTTGGTATTAATGGGTCAGCCTAGACTGGTCACTTTTTACACTGACTTGCACAACACCGCTGATCAATTCAACACAATGATACTGTTCTCTTGGCGTTGTATTCCCTCTGTGCATATTAACGTGGTTAATGGGCCCAGTGAGGATGAACGTATCTTCTTTATCCTGTCGGCTTAAACAGACTTTAATAAAGTAACAAATGTCCAAGTTACTGTGATTGAACAGCTAATTAAATACACATATGGATTTGAACAGCATTGTCTGCGCTGACACCGTTGATGAATGAGTTAAAGCGCCTGGTAATAACGAGACTAGTATGGTGTCATATCCTGGCGTTGCATGTCCTGTACATTGAAGGATCGTTGCTTAAACTTCTTTAAAATGCCTTATTGTTGATCCACCATACCGAAAGAGCATGCTTCTTGTGTTTGAGCTGAGCGCATTTTTATTTCGTGTAACCACGTCCTGCCGCCTGCTGTGGCCCCATCAGTCAATATAGATCCTGCTAATTCAACGGAAAGATTCTTTACTATAATCCACAAGGACGTTTCAGTTAACGGTTGAATGCGCTGAAACTTCCAACCTAACAAATTCGACGATCCTCAAAAGCAGTCCGTGACTGAATTCCAAATTCAATGTGCCATTCCCTGAACTACTACTGTCCTCTATCAGTTTTACTTTTCCAAATGAAAGACTGAACCATTCATTATGGAGACATTTTAACAGTCTGATACCCACAAGACAGACACACCCATGTCACTGGGAACCAGCTCACCTCCATCAGGGATAATCTCCTCTTTTGCCTCTCAGTGCCTTGTGTGTTCCAGAGATTTTCATTGTCGCAGAGTCCAGATGAAGTTTCTATTCCCCATGTACAGGAGTGAGAATTTTTTCAATGTCTCAGACCAGTTCCTGTCCCGACAACATCAGAGTCAATATTCTGGCCTCTGCTCGGTCCGACAGTTCACCCTTCTGCATTCTCCACTGATTGCACTTCCCAAAGAGTTTCTAAAGATTCCCAAAGCTGGTGCCTGGATTGGTTTGGCTCCTTAACATTTTTCCAACTGCCAATTGACAATATTTTCACAGTAAAGCTTCGGAAACCTCTGGTCTGCACCATGTCCAGTGATGAGAAGTCCCGTTTGGTGGAGAGATTCCCGAGGCTGGTGAGTTTCACTTTGGAACAAAGATGGTTAAGTGGCGATTTCCTGCGGTTGTTTGTAATGACCGGAGAGGGAGCGGTGGGGAATGAGCACTTTGACGAGCAGGAGGAAGTGTTGCCACTGACCCGAGTCAGAGAACAGAGGAAAGGGATGAAAGGAATCTAATGAAAAGCAACACTTCTGCTTAGGACGTTCAATAACAGCTGCAGAAACCCGATGTGTCGAGCAGTGTATCTGGAAAGAGAAACAGAGATAATGTTTTAAATATGGAACATTTCTGATGAAGAACTCGAGTTCCAAAGTCTAATTAAATTACCGGCCTGGTTTGCAAAATAGGGTTTTTTGAACATTGAGCGAAAATCCGCCCAGCAGCAAGTCATTCATAGCGGAGTCAGCTGGATTCGGACCTACGCGGGGATACATGAATAGATTTTTAACCTATCACCTAAACCACTCGGCCAAGAGTACTGACTAAAAAGCAGAGTTGAGCATTAACCAAATCAGCCATGATCTCATTCAAAGCAGTCGCTGACTTGATGAGCTAAATGCTTCCATCTCCTCTCCTAACTCTGCTGTCAATTGTAAGTTGCGAGACACCAATGTAAAAGAAGAAAAGCACAAAATTAGGAAAAGATATTTACAGCCAAACTGAGTTAAAATTGTTGATTGAAAGGAAAATCAAACTTGGCAATTTGCTAGTTCTCTTTGTAAACATGACCAGCAGAGGTAATAAAGGGAGCTATTGATCTGAGTGTTCTTGGACCTGAAGCACAACAGAAATACGTCTCTTGGGTACTATTTTGGATGTATTTCTCAATGAGCTATCATGTTTTACATATGTTCCATCGGGAATTACCTCACGCAAGGAAGTAACCAGTGCGGCAGACTGTCATATCATCCGAGTTCCAAGTCCCGGAGTCAGAGAGACTCAGTGCCCTGTGTGTACCTGCAAGGAACAGCTGTGCATGGGGTTTTCAGGGTAACTGAACTGCATGAATGCAGCTCGATGGTCGTCTGTCTGCTTCTCCTCTATAGTTTTCTGTGAAGTCTCTGCGTGCAATCTTGTCAACTATGTTTGTCTGGCACAAGATGGGCATTGGTCACTTGTCTCTAAGAGAGGCTGTTGGTTTATGTGTTGTCATAATTCCGAGTGTAAGGAGGAATCTGGTTGTCAGTTCCCAGAAACTTACTTTAATAAATGGAAGCGTGCTTTTTAACTTGCCGCGTGGCCTATCCTCGTTGCGAAGTTCGTGCACTGCGAATCACGTTGCGGGACAATCCAATTTTGGCAAAGAATTTGTGTGGCAGTCACGAGTTGCCACGACCAGCTATCCCTAGTAGCAATACGGACAAATGACAAGAACTGCAAATTCGATTACAGCAGCAGAAGTTTAATGTGACAGGGCAAACAGAAGGCAGCCAGAAGATTTCTGGGCGTAGGGTAATCACCCAAGGTACATTTACATATGAAAGTCTGTGCATCAGTAGAATCTGGGACCCAAGTAGTCTATGATGGTGATTCATATTCCAGACAACTTGTGTTGTTCCCCGTTTACTCTGAAAATGAATAGACATAGTTATTTCACCGTTATTTCGAAAGAAGATCCTGCATTGAGGAGGTGGCTGGAGCATCTCAGAGTTGTCGAGCATGGAAACAAATCCCGCGATCCAACTTGCCATTGCTGAATAGATAACCGAAATTAATCCATACATATCTGCCAATATTTGTGCCTTATCTCTCCGAGGTCTTCCTGTCTGTACACCCATTCAGATGCCTTTGAAATGTTGTGAGTGCACCAGACTCTGCCACTAAATGTGGCAATTCATTCCACACACACAAAAATTCTGTGTGAGAAACATGTGTCCCTCACATCCCTTTTAAATTTTTCCTCTCTCACATTAAACGTTTGCTATGTAGATTTGAACTCGCGTGTCTTGTGAAAAAGTGCTCCCTGACTATTTACTTTGTCTGTCTTCCTCATGATTTTATTAGCTTCTGTGAGGCCATATGTAAGCCCTGAAGCTCCTGGGAATCTGACGAAGACTATTCAGTTTCGTTCTCATGTCCAAGCAGTGCAAACCTTGAAAATCCTTGTAAAGGTTTACTCAATTAGTCTTGCAAGAAGGATGTCCACCTGCAGCACTTGTTTGACCGCGTGGTCACTCTGGAGCTGCTGGTGGACTCACTGTGGAGCATCAGCAATTCTGGAGAATTATGTTGCCTCGCAGGTGCTCAGCCCAGGGATGTCGACCATCGGCTGAAGAGCATTCGAAAAGGGGATCGGGAACAGCCAGTTGTCTTGGTGCATACAGGCACCAACGAAAAAAAAAACGAGATGAGGACCTGCCGGGATAATTCAGGGAGCTATGAGGGAAATTAAAGAGGAGGACCTCATAGGTAGTAATCTCGGAATTACTGCCGGTACCATGTGACTGCCAGTGTAGAAATGAATAAAAAAAGGCACGATGAACACGTGACTTCATGAATGGTGCTGCAGGGCGGGTTTCAGATTTGTTGGATTTTGCGACCAGTTCTGGGGAATGTGGGACTAAGAAAATTGACGATCTACATCTGAACCAGACGGGAACGAATGTCCTTTCGGGAGTTTTTGCTACTGCTGTTGGGGAGGTTTTATACTAATGTGGCAGGGGGCTGGGAACCACAAGATTAAACAAGTCGGCAGTGCGGTGGAAACTGGAAACGCTAAGAATCAGGAAGATAGCATTAATAATGGGAAGAGTAGGCAGACAGCAGATGACTGCAAAAGAACTGGTGGCCTGAAACGCATCTACTTTAATTCATGGAGTATAGACAGATGAACTTAGGGCTGAGGTTGGAGCCTGGGAATATGAGGAGAAAGTGAGGTCTGCAGATGCTGGAGATCAGAGCAGGAAATGTGTTGCTGGAAAAGTGCAGCAGGTCAGGCAGCATCCAGGGAACAGGAGAATCGACGTTTCGGACATAAGCCCTTCCTGAAGAAGGGCTTATGCCCGAAACGTCGATTCTCCTGTTCCCTGGATGCTGCCTGACCTGCTGCGCGTTTCCAGCAACACATTTCCAGCCTGGGAATATGACGTTATTGCGATCACAGAGATTTAGTTGAAGGAAGGGCATGGTTGGCAACCAAATGTTCTAGGATATAGATGCTTCAGACTGGACAGGGATGGAAAAATGGGGAAGGAGTTGCATTGCTGGCCAGGGATGATATCATGGATGTGCGAAAGGAGGACACCATGTAAGGCTTGGGTTGTGAGACACTATGGATGGAGCAGTGACATAAGTAGGGTGAGGTTAGGTTTTTGTGACTGCATTACAGTGAGCGTGAGGTGTAAGAAAAAAATAGTTAAACAGATCATGGAAAGATTTAGAGGCAATAATTTAGTGTTGATTGAAGATTTCTGTTTTCCCAACATTGACTGGGATACTCTCAGCATCAGAGGTCTGGATGGGATACCATTTGTAAGAAGCCTCCAGATGAGTTTTCTGGAGTGGTACATCAATAGTCCGACGAGGGAATAGGACATATTGGAACTGATATTGGGGAATAAACCAGGGCTGGTGATAGCAGTTGCCGTGGGTGATTTCTTTGGGAAGTGTCCAATATTCTGTAAGTGTTAGAATACTCATTGACAAAGATGAGTGTTGTCATGAGAAAAGAGTACTAAACTGGGCCAAAGCTAATTATATCAAAATTATGCAGGAGGTCGAAAATGTGGATTGGACACAGCTATTTGTAGGAATGTCCACAGTTCATATGTGGCAGGCTTTCAAAGATAGGTTAAATATAGTGCAGGATAGGCATGTCCCATTGAAGGCAAAGGATTTGGAAGGCAATGTTCGTGAACTGTTGATGACAGGACATTTGTACGAATCGCCAAGAGGAAAAGGGAAGCATACATAACGCCTCGGCAGCCAATAACATAATGGTCCCTCGAGGAACATGAGAAGAGTAGGACAAGTCTTAAACGAGGGATCAAGGGTGTTAAAAGGGGTCATGAAACATCTTCACGCTAGCACAATTACGTAGAATCCTAAAGCCTATTATTCATATATAAGAAGCAAGCGGGTAACCAGAGAAAGGATTGGTCCACTAAAGGAAAATGAAGGAAGCTGTATGTCGAATCTGAGAGAGTGGGTATGATTCTGAATGATTATTTTGCATCAGTGGTCACTGAGGAGAGGAACATGATGAATGTTGAGTGTAGAGGAAAACATTTGATTAGTCTGGATCATGTCGACATAAGTAGGGAAGCTGTGTTGGGCAGGCTAGGGGTAATTAATGTGGACAAATCCCCAGGAACGGATGGTATCTATCCCTGGTTCCTGGGTGAGGTGAGAGAGGAAATAGCTGGGGCCCTGACAGATATCTTCGTGGCGAACTTCAGCACAGGTGAGGTTCTGGCCGACTGGAACGTTGCTCATATTGTCCCCTGTACAAGAAGGATAGTAGGGATATTCCGGATAACGACAGAACAATGGGCCTAACATCAGTGTTGGGAAAGTTGCTGGAGAAGGTACTGAGGGATAGGATCTATTCATATTTAGAAAATAATGTGCATATCAGTGAGAGGCACAGTGTTTATCGGGGAAGTGCCCAAGTTGATAGATGAAGGAAAGGCTGTTGATGTCATATACATGCACTACAGTATGGAGTTAGATAAGGTTCCCCATGGTAACCAAATACAGAACGTAAAGTAACATGGTGTCCAGGGTGTTCTAGACAGGTGGATAAAGAATTAGTTGAGCAATAGGAGACAGAGAATGTCAGTTGAATGGAGTTTCTCGAAATGGAGAAAGATGACCAGCAGTGTTTCACAGTGTTCAGTCTTGTAGCCACTGTTGTTTGTGATATACATAAATGATCTGGAAGAGAGCACTGTTGGAATGATCAGAAAGTTTGCAGATGACACGAAGTTTTCTGGACTAGCAGAAAGTTTAAGTGACTGTTTAAGAATACAGGAGGACAGAGATATTGTGGAAAGTTGGGCGGAAAAGTGGCAGCTGGAGTTCAAAACAGATAACTGTGAGGTGATGCATTTCAGTCAGTCTAATTATAGATGGGGTTATACAATGAACGGAAGAGCTTTGGGAAAAAAAGTTGATGGACAGAGAGATCTGTGAGTGCAGGTCCATTATGCACTGAAGTTTGCTGCACAGGTGGATAGAGTAGACAAGCAGGCATATATTATGCTTGTCTTCATTGGATGGGGTATTGAATAAAATGGCTGGCAAGTCATGTTAAAATTGAACAATATATTGGCCTGGCCACACTTAGAATACTGTGTAAATTTCTGGTCGCCGCATTACCAAAAGGATGTGGACCCTTTGGAGAGGGTGCGTAAAACGTTTAAGCGGATGTTGCCTTGTATGGAAGGTGCAATCTAGGAAGAGAGGTAGAGTAGGTTAGGTTTGTTTTCATTAGGAAAAAGGAGTTTGAGTGGGACCTTTTTAAGGTTTACCAAATCATGAAGGGTACAGACAGGGTAGATAGAGAAAAGTTTTATTTCCCAGTTGAAGGATTAAATACCGAGAGGTCACGCTTTCAAGGTGAGAGGTGAAAAGTTTAAGAGGGATACACGCGGCAACTACTTGACACAGCGGGTGTTGGGTGTCTGGAACGCGTTCCCAGCTGAGACTGGAAAGGTAATCACGGTAGATACATTTAAGATACGTCTGGACAGATGCATGAGTAGGTGGGGAGCAGAGGGATACAGATGCTTAGGAATTGGGTGACAGATTTAAACAGTTGATTTGGACCGGCTCAGGCTTGAATGGATGAAGGCCCTGTTCCTTGTCTGTACATTTTCTTTAGTCTTTCTTCTTAAATTACGCCAATTTTTTTACAAAATTTGCGAGGTCTAAGTGCCTGAAGTGAATCGATGCTGAAACACTAGTCAAAACAAATCTGAGTGATGGCTTTTGTGTGGTAGCGTGGTCGAGCGGTCTAATATGCTGAAGTTTCAGCTTCAGTTTCGATCGAATCGTGGCTTCAAATACCAGCAGCCTAAGTGAGCTACTGTGTGGAGATGTATGTGAGCGGAGTGCGCATGCGTGGATGCCTTTTAATTTGAGTATTTGCAGCTCCTCAGTCTGCTTACCCTCTCGGTGATAACATTAGCGACCGTCTCTGAAAACAACGCAAGTTCCTGCTGTCCGACGTATCCTCATATACCGTCGATAACATTGGTTTTGGATATCTGCGTTGCCAGTTTCTGTATCTCAAATGGTCAGCGCAGTTGGCTGAAATGTTGGTGGTTCGAGCCCACCCAGGGAATAAGCCTCAAATATTTCAGTATAAGCATTTAACCCGACCATATATTGACATTGTAACTGGGAAACCTCATCCATGATTCACCCCAAATCCGCAGGGAGTGAGACGTTTACACGCAGCAGAATACGACATCACCTTCTCCAAGCTCCCGATGCCAACAGAAAGCGGCCACTGCAGCTTCAATCAGCGACTTTCTGCCAAGCCATGGGAAACAACTCGTGGAAACTCCTTCCTTAGTAACAGCTCTTTCCGTGTGAAAGGAGCAAACCTTTCGCTTTAAATTGGAAAGGGCTTCAGGACATTGGAATGTTGCTCCAGTCCTTGGAACGTGTTATAAATAAAACTCCTGACGTGAAAATAAGAAGTGGTAAAGGTTTTCGGCAGAAAGAACAAAGAAAGTGTTGATTGAGCCGACTCTGTCTCGTCAGCAGATGGGAAATGCTCAACACTGTAAACGGAAATGATTGGGTTTCCTTAGGTAATTTCCCGACTGATTTACTGTCTGCCAGAGTGATTGGAAATCACATCAGCGACATAAAGGTGAGAGTAAAAATATGAAGATATTAAGGCTGAACCTTAAATCCCGGGACAAGTGCTGAATAGATTGTAATGCTTTGAAGGAATAACTGAAGTGAAAGTTGTGAATGATATTTTTGTGATTAGGGGGAATGAACTGGATCTGAAAAAAATGCTGATGAATTATGCTCGCAATGTAATAGCAAACTAATCCACAGTGCACCGTGCTTGGCTAGCTCAGTCGGTGCAGTGTGAGATGCTTAGTATGAGGGTGGTGGGTGCAAGTCTCACAATGGGCGCTTTCACTGCTTAATACAATTCCGGCTCTTCGTTCCACGTGCAGTATTGAAACCCTTCGCAGGGGAATGTTCTTGCTGCTTTCATTGTCCGCCTGCATTTGATCACACGTCGGTTTCTGAGTGAACACTGTGTCCATTTTACTGGAGGCGCCAGAGACAACTTTATCAGTGCAGCCGAAAATACAATGAATGATGTCCGTTTCAAAACGTAAGGTTCCAAACCAACCGTGCACCACCCAAAGTGTTCAAAGGCACGGAAAGCGAATGGCCACTTGCTAGGGGTCTGACAGAGACTGATCAATATCACATGGGTCCTGAACCAATCTTCAGTGATTCAGATTGTTCTGATGGAAACCGAAGGGAACTCTCCCTCAACGTTTTGCAATTGTTCTTCTTGTGTTTAACATAATGAACAGTATATTATCAGTAACGAGGGTGGAGGTGCGGCAGGATCGTGAGGTTTCAGTGTGGGACATAGACACAGTAAGTCAAGTATCCCAAGAGCACGGGAGAACTGTTTGGTCCAGGATCACTGTCATCTTCTGTTTCTAAACCAACAAATGAAATTACTGGAAAATCTCAGCAGATCTGTTAGCATCTTGGAAATATAAATCGATTTAAGACTTCGGGATTAGTGATACTTCTTTTCCATGTCCATCTCCACCTGCTTTTGCAAACTCTTCCTTTTTATGGAATGTCTCCTGACTTCCAACTTTATAATGTTTTGAACAAATAACAAAAGTGAAGGATGTGAATTATGTTATTTGTGATTGGGAGGAATGAGCTGGATCTTTGCAAATTGCTGTGCCAGGTGAATTATGCTCAGAATGAAATAGCAAACTAATGCATCGTGTCCCAAGCCTGGATATCTCAGTTCGGTGCAATGTGAGTTGTTTAATCAAAGAGTCGTGCGTCCAAGCCCCATAATAGTCGTTTTCACTGTTTAATAGAGTTCCAGATGTTCTTTCCACATGCAGAATTGCAAGCCAACGCTGGTGGAGCATTCTTGTTGTTTTCGCTGACACATATGTCCTCCTGCTTTGATCACATGTCGGTTACTGAGTGAAAACTGTCTGCACTTTACTGGAAGCGCCAGATATAACTTTATCAGTGCAGCTGAAAATACTATGAATTATGTCCATTTCAAAACGTGAGATTCCACTTCATCCGTGCATCAACCAAAGTGTTCAAAGACACAGAACGCGAATGGCCATTTGTTAGTGGTCTGACAGAGACGGCTTAATGTCTCATGGGTCCTGAACAAAAATTAACTGATTCAGAATGTGCTGATGGAACGGAACGGAGCTCTCCCTGTACATTTTGCAATTGTTCTTGTTGTGTGCTCATGTAAGTTTATGTAATGAACAGTTTATTGCCAGTAACGAGGGTGGGGGTGGGGAAGGATTCTGAGGTTTCAGTGTGGGACAGACGTGATCTGATCGACCGGGTAAGTCAAATATTCCCAGAACATGAGAGAGCTGATTGGTCCAGGATCACTCCCATCTTCAGCTTCAGAATCAACAAATGAAATTCATGGAAAATCTCAGCAGGTCCGGTCGCATCTTGAAAATGAAAACCGAATGAGATTTCGGGACTGGTGACACTTCATTTTCCATCTTCATGTCCCTCTGCCTTTCTACAAACTTCCTTTTTATTGAATATGTCCTGACTTCAAACTTTATATTCAGCTTCACTTTTATTGCTTCCTCTCCAAACATTTTCCCAGTCTCTAAAATTGTATCATGCTTGTTCTATCTCTCATTTTGCCCAGGACTTCCAACTGAACAAATAACTCTGTTTCTATTTCCTTAGATACCAGATGGCCAGAGATTGCAAAACATAGGAGCGGTTAGCACTTTCAGAATTCGATCTTGGCTACTATCGTTCTTAACCCCATTCTCCAGTCCTCTACCTGAACACTTACTCCCCAGTCTTAGGATCCAGTCTTTTTGCCAGAGTGGGTCCTAATCCGTCCCAAAACCCTCCACCTGTGTTGGCAGCTGTTACACCGTGTCTACGTGTCATCACTCTCAGTTTCAGTGATTCTCGGCAAACACGAACTGTTCTGAGCAGCTCGATCGGGTCTCTGGCTCCACTGTGATCCTGCGGGGGAGCAGTAATCATCTTCATCTCCTACGGAAATTATCGGCGCTTCAAAAAAAACGGTCAGAAAGAAAGATAGGTTTGTGTGTCAACATATGTGGAGGCAATTGCTTTCTGACCTGGTCAGTAAAACTTACTCTGTATATCCCCGCACATTCTAGCTGTCGTGGTGAAAGGGAATACAAGTCCAATTAATTGCCATCTACAGTTTTATTTGATATGTTTTATTTTATTCTTCCTTGTTTTGAATATGCAGAGATGTTTCCAGCACTGATGGCCACCATTTCTAAAAGTGCATGCTGCGGGCCCTGATCTTTTCTGGAGAGTAGCAGTATCGGTTTGTGCGAAAGTGGCCCAGTCCAAACTTTAGAAGAAACATTGTTGTTCCCTCTTTCTGGGCGACAGTCTTTCATATCATGATCGATGGGGTTTTATTGCATTCTCATCAGCAAACCTTGTTTTGAATTTACTCGCCAGATACTACTGTAGCGGTGAAAAGAATATAATTCCGAATACCTGCTGCGTGAAATTCATTTTCAAATTTCTATTCGCAGTGGTCCTTCATATGTGGCGATGTCTATATCACTGCTGGCCATCCTGTTTAAGAGTGCCGTTGCATATGTTCCTCTGTCTTGGCGCGGCAGGGAAAATTGTCTGTGCCTTTTCAGGCAATATTTCCTGGATATTTCAACATGGTATTCTTTTTTTTTTCAATCATATCCTCTTCATGGACACAGTTACCGGGCACTGATCCTTTATGTAACAACAGTACCGCATTTGCTTGACATGCGAAGGTGGCCTGGATCAGTAACATGGAGAGCATTAATTTCCATCTGTCATAGCGAACACTGGATTCATGATGTTAGTCTCTGTCAAATGCATCCGAAAATGTGCTCTGAAAGCTTCATTTGAACGCTGTCTGGCGTTTCTCAACGTGTGTCAACCAAAACCAGAAATCCTCAATCATAGTTTGGAGCAGTTCACATAATCGAGTGTCGAAGCAGCAGACACGGATACAGTTCATTCAGTCAACAACAGGAATGAAAAGATTTACAGGCACAGATGTACTATCGACTCTTGTTCTCCGACTGTTACTAATATTACCGTGTGGCCTGAAGTCTAAGCCATGTTGTAACTGAAAATGTGGAAATCACAGACAGGCTGCCGAATGACGCAGTATGTATTTTGTTTTCTTGTTCTCACACAGTTCCAGGAAATTATGACAGCGAGGGAGAGGAATGCAAGTCAAGTGCAGCTCTGGTGAAACACCTTCTGTCTGATTCAGTCATCAACAAGAAACGTGAAGGCGACTGAAGCGGGAAACCTTTTCACAACTTGAACAAAGAGCAATCACGAAGAGTGACCACCTCTTTGACATCTCAGATCGCCTTTGGCCTTCCCTGATTATGTATAAAAACTAATTTTTGAACACCTCAAAGTGAGAACTGTTTGATTTACCGACAATAAGTGAGTCGCATGTCCTTGATTCCCACATAGGTTTGCAACTCAGCTTGCAGCCAGGTGGCAGTTGCTCATGGCTCTGCTGGATAATGCACTATTATGGAGAAAGAAAAGGAAAGTTGGAACTCTTATTGGCTCTGGGTTTCGAATAATCTTGCTACGTGTTCTGCCATTCTCGGATTCCAGTGTTAAACCAGTTTTTCAGTTCATCTGAGCAGCAGGAGAGTCGGCGTTTCTGGCAGGAGCAGAATTCATCATCTCCAGTGATCACTTTATCTGAGGAGAGAAAATGCACAACGTTTCACACAGCGATTAATCGGAATTGCATTCCGTTTCAGCATGGCAGCAGATATGGGCTAGCAAATTCAAAGCCAGATTTGCTAATGAGAACAACAAGCACGACCGCTCAGGTAGAGCAATTCCTTCCCACCGCTTATTCTGCAGAACTGGTGAAGTTGCTGTGAGTATGCTGCAGGGTATCATCAGGTACATGCTCTTAGGTTTCCGGTTTTGGCCTGTGTGCTCGCGTGGCTGAGCAACCTGAGATTGTGATTTCAGATTCCACTTCTTAAGAAGGCTTGTGTTTGCATCCCTGTGCGGCCACTTGTGCTAATGGATCAAGCTGGCAACGTTTTGCAGGAATGAGTTTTGTTAAAGTTGAACAGAAAAAAGCAGTCATTTCTTCTAAACCGGCTGTGATGTGGCACAGCAGAAAACAACCAACATGTCACTGCACATGTTTTCCCCTTCTGCTGTAGTTGTCACGTTCCCATCCAGCTCGAAAGTCCACCAGCATAATACGCGACTCAAAAGCAGGCTGCGCCAAGTCCTCATATTCCAGACAATTTGCACTTTTCACCATTTTCTCTGAAAGTGAATGTAGATACTTCTTTTCCTGTTGATGTGAAATTAGGTTCTACATTGAATCTGCTCGCAGTTTTCTATTGTTGTTGCGCAAAGGAGGAAAATTGCGATATGAAACTTGGTTACTTTTCCCTAATTTCCATAATTTCTGTCCTGATGAGAGAGGCTGGTGATTGGTCCTCTCGATCCGGTGGAGACATCAGCCCAATTGTTAACCTCATCTAATCGAGACTGTAATTGGTAATCTTCACTTTTCATGGTTCATTGTTAGTCAGTTCTGATTCATGTTACTTGAGCACTTTCCTGGGAGTATTGATGCACTAAGGCGCCAGTACATTGAAAGCACTATTTGGAATTGCCTCGCTGCCATTTGTGTGAGCAGCTCATGACCCAGACGACTCGCTCTGCCTCACAGGCAGCATTCATGAGTCCGTGTGTCTGAAAATAGGTTCTCTTTGTCAGTTCTGCTTCTGTTCAAGAGTTGTCAGTTTTCGGTTTCGCTGGAGAGCTGCAGGGGCAACATGATTTGTGAGGTATTTTCCACAGCCAAAATCTCCCACTGAGAAGTTGGGAATGTGTCAAGAAGAATGGTCATTGGCAGCCTAAGACCAGAAAAAAATGATTCGTTGCTAGTTTTAACCGAAGCAGCCTAAGGGAGTTATCTCAAATGGGAGAGTACTGACTTTGCATGCGAGAGATTGCGGAGTTGCTAGCTCCGTTCTCCATCCCCTTTTATGGCGGCACCGTGGCTCAGTGGTTAGCACTGCCGCCTCACAGCACGAGTGTTCCATGCTTGATTCCTGTGCGTAGTTTGTACATTCTCCCTGCATCTGCGTGGGTTTCTTCCCACACTCCAAAGATGTGCAAGGCAGGTGAATTTGACATGCTAATTTGCCCATAATGATCGGTGCATTAGTTGGTGGGAAATTGGTCTGGGTGGGTTACTCTTTGGAGGTTCGGTGTGGACGAGTTGCGCTTAAGGGCCTGTTTCAATACTGTAGGGAATCTAATCTAACCATCTTCCAGAAAACCAGCCCAACGCACTGACCAAGTGATGAGTGCCGATTCAAACTGGTGATCGCCACTGCAGCATCTCAGAGGGTCTGAGCCCGTAAACAACCGCTCTATTTGCCAAATTTTCACGTTTATTCTTTTTCAACTTTCCTGTCTGTATACAGATCAATATGCCTTTGAAATGTTGAGAGTATACCAGACTCCAACACTAAATCTGACAATTCATTCCAAACACGCAATACAATGTCCTTCAGATCCCTTTTAAATTTTACCACTCTCCCCTTAAAACATTGTTCCCTTGTTTTGAACTTGCCTGCCTTGGGAAGAAATGTTCATTGACCATTTACTCTACCGTCTCCTTCATATTGATATAAACCTCTGTAAGCCCATCCCTCAGCTCCCAAGCTCCACGGAAAATTTTCACATCCAATTCAGCTTTACGCTACAGTCCAAACACTATAAGCCTTGCAACATCCTCATAAATATTATTGAACTTACGCCAAGTTCGCCATTGAAAGGGCGTATGGGTAAGTGCCTGAAGTGAGGCGATGCTGAAACACTAATCATGAAAAACGTGGTTACGGGGTTTTGTGTGGCAGCGTGGCAGAGGTGTTCAAGGAGCTGTCTTTAAACTATAACCTCAATCTAGTCATTGATTTGAATTCCCACCACGACCAGAACCACAGGTGAAGTCGAGAACTCTGTTTTTCATGAAAGACCTATAAACATTGAGATGTCAGGATTTGATCTCATATTAGGCTGTTTTTTGACAGGAACTTTCATTAACTAAGGCTGAGGGACTGCCCAAGCTTAACGATTCAAAACTATGCGTGCATTTACTTGACTATTCGAACACAGGAACTCGGACTCATTTTTGTGTGTTTCACAGTTACTCGGTGTAAATTTAAAACAACCTCTGGTTATGCAAAAGAGTTCAAAGCTGGATATTCTCCACTGAAAATGCACAGGAAGAGGCAATATCTTATTGCTTTTGCTTCGAACTGATAACTTAGCCTGTTTAAACTGACAGGATAACGCGGATCCATTCATCCTCTTGGGCACCTTTCATCGCGTTAATATCCGCAAAGGTAAACTCACACTAAGAGGAATGGGCTCATTGCGGTGAATTGTTAACGCGTGGTGTGTGCTTCTGAGTGAATAGCGGTCAGTAAATACTGACACTAACATTGAACGTTGCAACACCAGCTCCTCACTCACTTGCTGTCTCATGCCTCCCAGTGATCATTGCCTTTCACATTTTCCCCTCGTCCGTTCCACTTCTCAATTTATTCCCGACCGTTTGCAAGTGTTCCCTTAGAAACTGCAGCTTTAGGAAACGTATTACTGGGATAAAGTCATTACTCAATGTTATGGGATGCACCATCAATCCCTAATTACCCCAGAGATTGAGATTTTGAGTTACTCCGCAGAACCCTGGATATCCTCAGTACCGGGGTACAGGCATGATGCCATGAGGCAAGGATTTAGGCCTAGTGACATTGAAGGAACAGCGAGATATTTTAAAGTGTGAAACGCTAGATCCTTGGAGGGGTCATTGCGGTGATAGCATTCACGGGTATTTGCTGCCATTGTCCTTCCAGACAGATGCTGATCGATCACTGAATTGTTCTGGCAGGATCCGTGTGTGTGTTCTGTGTGCAACCAGGATTTAGTTTTCATTCGGATAATTCTCAAGAAGAGAATTAAATCTTCACTTCCTGACTGGAAATTAAAGCCTGTTCTGGGCAACTTAAACTCAGACCCGTATGCAGGGATGTCCATTGATACTGCAGTCGGATTTGGGACCTGACCTGTACAAATTCTTGTGCCTGCTCTTCACGTCATAATCGTCTTCGTCAGCAGTGTGTCTCTCTCCAAGTTTCCAAGTCGGTTCATATTATCATCCTGGGTTTCAATGTAAAGAAGGCAATGCTTGATAAACTGATGTTGTTCAGCAGATATACTGCAGCAAGTTAAGTAAAGACTGATGCAAACACGAGCTCGTTTTGAGCTGTGCTGATGTTGTGGCAGCAAGAAAGGCATCGTTAAACTCGCCTCATTCCGGGTGACGGGCTCGAAATGACCAGTGGTTTCTCGCTGAATTAGTTCAAGCTCTGGAATGTAAAAGACTTCAAATATGAAAGTACAGTGAAAGGAAATGGTTCACAGAGTGGGGAATTCCAAGTGAAACAGAGCAGCAATTGTGTTTGCTGATTTTTCACCATGTGAATGTTGTTTCCCTGATGTGGACGTTTACATTACCTATAGACAAACTGTCACAGCGCTAAACCTGGTCTTTGGGTCAGTGACGGAATTGGTAACACGCCTGACATCGAGTTAGGGGATTGTCGGTTCGCATTTAAAATCACGAGGATGCAGCGTGCTAGTCCATTCCTGTTGTCTGTCAGGAAAGGAAGGGTTTGGTTTTGTTGAATTTGCAGTTTCTTTCGTCCACTTCAAATTCTAGCTCAGAGCAACGTCTCTCATTGTCTGTAGAACTGGCTTTGGTTTAACCAAAAGCTGCCTTTTGGCGGTTGAACTTGCATGTTGGAGTGGACAGCTGAAGTGAAGCACAAGGAGCTGGTCAAATCCTGAGAACTCTGCCACTCTCGGGGAATGTGTCTGTGTGTCTCTTTCTGTGGGAGACACGACGTGGGTAATAACACAGTGTGACTATGTCAAACTTCAATCCCATTGTTGTGTCATCTAAGATCAAAGCGAGAACCTCACTGCCATTTGTACTGGAAACATCAGAAGACATAAGGTTATGGACCAAACCTGGAAACTGGGAATAGAATAGATGAATGTCTTTAAACCAGACTGCACCATGGGCCAAATGGGATTTTCCATACAGCAAAACTTGAAGACGAGTAGAAACCAATCTGCAGTAAAACTGATCAGAAATGAAAGGGAAAAGCCATTTCATTGAGAATAAGTGCATGAGCGTCTGTCTTCATTCCGTGTAATTTCATAGTTAGGATTTGGAACTCTAACCGCCATAGTGTTGGTTCTATTCTCGGACAGGGAATAAACGTTTTATTGTGCAAATATATCGTGGTACCAGTATTTCTTACCACTGGTCCGATCCTGGTAATGCTGGGTTTTGTGCCAGGTTATCAAAAATCAAAAAGATGCAGGTTTTGGAAATCTGAACGAAAAACGAGAATTGATAGAAAAACCCGCTACACCTGGAAACATCTGTGCAGAAAAGCCGATTTTATTTTTAGATGGACAGGAAACAAGTTAGTTATAGATTTCTAGATTTTCCTGTTGGGAAAATGATAATTTTACCTGTCGAATTAGGATATTTATCAAAATCACTCTTGAGCTTACAAACGTCGAATTTACAATCTTAAAAGGACTTAATCAGCTGTCATGCTACTTTCATTTTCCTGAGGTGGTGGAAGGCTATGTTTTAATGGCTACATTTCCTTTTGCTTTCTGTTATTTAGCAGTCACGCCGAATGGAGAATTCTTCCTTTCAGTGTCTGCCTCAATATGTGTCTTTGTTTTTTTCTATACGTGTCTCTGTATCCTCCTGGGCCTTTTTCACATTCTCCGACTCTCTGGCTGTCCATATCCCTCATTTCCCATTTCTGCTCATGAAAAGCCTGACATTCAGAGACAGTTTGAGATTCGTACTGCTGAGAGGCTTTCTGACTCCTGGCTGGAGTCGGTCGAAGTTGTCTCACATTCTCTGGATAATGCGCCTGTCACTTCGACCTGAGGCAAGGAGACATTTCTTCCTCAAAATCTAAAGACCCTTTCGAAGTTAAAGTTGAATTCCTTATCCAACTGATAGTTGAAGAAGAACAAGGATGCATTTACTGTTGGTGTACAACGAATGAATGGTGACAGCAGAGAATGAGGGTGATCACGTCGTGGTGTCAGTGCCATTACAACAACATTCCCCGGGAATGCTGCACTGTCTCCTGCCTCACCAATTAATTTCCACAAAACTGGGAATGAAGGAATGAGAATAAGAGGATGAGAAGCAGAAGCGCTTGTGGAACTGCGGGAAGAATCTCCAGGTTAAAATAGTAGTTAAAAAGAGCAACATACACGACTGGATTTAAACCTGGAAAATGAAGCCGGAACGCGAAATCAAAATATACAGCAATTCAAACAGGACACTGAGTTTCTCGATGAGCAACACAATACTTGCGAGAAATAACGAGCTTTCAATACAATGAGCAGGCATCAGTGTGATGGGAGGTGCTTTCACCAGCTAAGCCACGGCGCCACGTTAAAAGCCAGATTTGTCGTCCATATGTGCAATGTCTGAACCACTTGATCACAGGAATTCGAAAACGCGTTTTCTGTATTAGCGTTGCTCCGTATGAATGGCAATCAAACTCTGCTTGTGCAAAAGCAGACATTTCAATGCTGAGCATGCCCCACTGAAAAGGCACAGAAAAAGACAGTATTCTCTTGCCTTGGCATCCAACAGATATTTTCATCTGTTTAAACTGACAGAATAAAGAGGATGTGCTCATCTCCTCTCGCGTCCATGAACCACGTTAATACACACGCAGGGAATTTCAAACCAAGATGAACAGGCTCATTGGCAGCATTGACAGCAGTGGTGTGTGAGTCATTGCGAACAGTGAGAAATAAATGCTGAACCAATAGCACTGACACTGAGCCTTGCACCATCAGTTCCACACTCACATCTTGTGTCATGTCTCCTCGGCATCAGAGCATTTGACATTAATTATTCTACCCTGCACCTCTCCTCAAATTATTCCCGACCGCTTGCAGTGTCGAATTAGTGCATGCAATTATTAGAAATACATTTCTGGGACACATTTGTCTTTCAATAGATAAAATTCACTGCCCATCCCTAATTATCCCAAAGATGTAGGGGACGAGTTACTTTTGTTAACTCCTCAAATCCTTAGTATGGAGGTACTGACAAGAAACCGCTAGAGATGGAGTTCCTGGATTGCAGAAAGCAGACCGACCCCAAACTGCTCACGTAACTCACCCAGGGAAGAGCAGATGGACCCCACTCTGTCAATGTAACTCAACCAGGGGACAGAAGTCTGACATCACACGATCAATGTAACTCAACGAGGTAATTATGGCCTGACTGCACTCTGTTAATGTAACTCACCCAGGGAAGAGTAGACTGACGCCACTCTGTCAATGTTAGTCATCCAGCGAATAGCAGACTGACCCAACACTTTATATGTAACCCACCCAGCAAATGGCAGACTAACACGACTCAGTCAGTATAATTTACCCAAGAAAGAGCAGACTGATGCCACTCTGTCAACGTAACTCACTCAGAGAAGAGCAGGCTGTACCCATTCTGTCTCTGTCACTCATCCAGGAAAGAGCAGGCTGGTCTGATTCTGTCAATGAAACACAAGCAGGGAGACGAGCCTGACTCCACTCTGTCAAAGTAACTCACTCAGAGAAGAAAAGACTTATTCCATTCTGTCTATGTGAATCATCCAGCGAAGACAGTAATGAAACCACACTTGCTGTTAAACTCAGACAGAGAAGAGCAGACTGTCACGACTTTGAGAAAGTAACACGCCCATGGAGGAGCAGACTGACACCACTCTCTTAACGTAGCTCACCCAGGGAAGAACAGACTGAGTGTATCATTTGCGTATGTTGCTGTACAAGAGTCATTGTTCAAGTACAGCATCAAGGTACACTGGGAGATACCCAAAAGGAGTCTCCCCCGATTGGTGCATATACACTTTTCTCCCCTGCAATCCACGATCTGGAATGCTGTGGTCGGTAGCGTGTCAGGCTTGGGGCTGTAGTTAGCCTGGAGTTCGGGTGGTGACACGAAATTTGCCCAAATTGCCCCCCCACTATCAGGGTCAGGCTAGTCGCCTCCCGCGGAAGCAGACAGCTGGCATTTCTCGCCAGGCTCTCAGTAATTTGCTGGGCAGACTACCTCTGGGCTGTGTGCAAACATATCTAACAAGTGTAGCCAACATCTAATCTCTCATTTTGTCTAATGAACAAAGCAAATGCTCTGTTCCCTTCACATTTAGCAATGGCCCTTCGCAGCTCCCAACCTACTGGCGTCGCATTTACGCCATTTATCTCCAGCAGGCAAATTCCCCTCCTGCTTTAACTTCGCTCTCTAGACACGGCCGTCTCCCTTCGGGGTTCGGGTGTGTCATTAATGACCTTTGCCCGGCTTGGGGTTAGGTCCATGATCTGGTTTGATTGGTTGCCATGCCCCAGGGCTCCTATCATCTGTACTACATTCTGCACTGCATCTCGCAGGGCGGGGGTGGGGCGACTGCACCACTATATTCACCTGTCTACAGATGTCAGAGAAGGATCTTTCTATTCCACACCACGAGACTCCCTCATTGCTCTTCTGAGTCTTACTTTGATCATAGAATATCTATTTCCCATGTCAGGTGCCCCTTTTGCCGTGGTGGCTCCTACTAAGTGCAAGTCACCGGCGCGGCATGGATCCTTGCATTAATCTTAATTATCGAATTTATAGTCGTACTTGTTACTGAACGGCTATGGGTCGCATGTAAAGATCCACTTCGTCCTATCAGTTAAGATAACTGTCAGCTGCTACATCCCAGACGCTCCTGCCCTTATGAATAGTCCTACCAGGGCGCTTGTCAACAGTGTTAACTTGGGGCAGCCCCACATTTGCTTAAGTCTTCTCATAAATACTAAATTGGTTTTGGTGTTGTGCGATGTCTCCTCAGTCCCAGCTGCAAGTTTGTAATGGCTGGCGTGTATCCACGTGGCTGTTTCGGCGATCTTTACTGCTATCTGTGCTGTAAGGCGTACTTGAAACGGTCCCAGCCACCTCTTTGCCTTCCTGTTTTCCCTCCTGAAGTCTTTCGCCACTATTCATGCTCCAGGTTATAGATCATGCATCTTCCCTTCTGCTGACTGGGGTAGTGCTGTCTTCACTTGATTCTGTATTTGGGACAGAAGTGTCGAGAGTTTCATGCAGTAACACAACATCTCATCCTCACAGTGGCCTGTTATTTGGCTTCCCTTACATCTCGGGACAATTCCTGTGTTTGAGGCCTACCAAACAAAATCTCAAACGGGCTAAGATTAGCTCTCCCTCTCCTCCTAGATCTCATACACATTAGCACAATTGGAAGTGCCTTTGTCCATGCCATCCCTAGTTCCTCACAGCATTTTGTCAATTTATTTTTTAAGGTAGAATTTTCTCTTTCCGCTGCCCTACCGCTCGTTTGGTGATAGGCACAGTGTTATCTCATGTTTATTCCCAAATACTCACTAATCTGCTGTAGGGCATTATGGACAAATGGTGTCCCACTGTCACTACTAAGCCTCGAGTGTAGGTTTGCTCGCTGAGTTGTATGTTTGATATCCAGACGTTTCATTACCTGGCTAATGGAGGTTAGGGGGCTAGTGTAGGTTAGGTGGGCTTGGATCGGTGCAACATCGAGAGCCAAAGGGCCTGTACTGCGCTGTATTATTCTATGATCTTTGTTCTAGGTCACATCATCAGTGACGAACTCCAAGTGAAGAGAAAGCGTTTTCTCCTGCTTTCTAGTTATATGTTTGTCCAGGATGGAGTTCGTGGGGTTTGTGGCGATGCCATTTCCTGTTTGTTTTCTGAGGGGTTGATAGATGCTATCTAGATATATATGTCTTTTTTTATGGCGTTGCGGTTGGAGTGCTAGGCCTCAAGGAATTCTTTGGCATGTCTTTGCTTAGCCTGTCCCAGGATAGATGTGTTGTCCCAGTCGAAATGGTGTTTTTGTTTCATCCATGCGAAGGGCTACGAGGGAGAGAGGGTCGTGTCTTTTTGTGGCTAGCTGGTGTTCTGTATCCTGGTAGCTAACTTTCTTCCTGTTTGTCCTAGCAGTGTTTGTGGCAGTCCTTGCATGGAATTTTGTATATGAGGTTGGTTTTGTCCATGGGTTGCACTGGGTCTTTTAAATTTGTTGGTTTTGTTTGAGACTTTTGGTGGGATTCCGAGGGGTCATAGTTGTCTGGCTGCCACGTTTGAGACTTCAGTGATGTATTGAAAGGTCGATAGGGTTTCTGGCTGTGTTAGGTCTACTTGTCGTGGTTTGTTCCTGAGGAATCTGTGGACTGTATTTTTTAAGTATCCGTTCTTCTTGAATACGTTTTATAGGTGCTTCTCCTCTGTTTTCCGAAGTCCGTCTGTGTTGAAATGTGTGGTGTTTCGTTGGAATAGTGTTCTGATACAGCTTCCTTTTTGCGTGTTGGAATAGTTGCTGGTGTAGTTACGTATTTGGTCAGTGTTTGTCGGTTTGCTGTATATGCAGACACACCAGAGAATTCCGAGAGGCCTCACACTCCAATCACAACGCCATAAACAAACACATTGATCGATTTACCATCTGTCAACCCCTCAGAAAACGAATAGGAAATGACATCACCACAAACCCCAGGAACCCCATCCAGGACAAACATATAAATAGAAAGCAGGAGACAACATATTCGCTTCACTTGGAGGTCGCCACTGATGATGTTACCTAGCCAGGTAATGAAACGTCTGGATAACAAACGTACAGCTCAGCGAGCAAACCTACACCCTAAACCTCGACCGGAGCTATAAACGTTCACAAACCTTGGGACTACTAAGCCTCTCAGGGATGCTCAATCTCGGAATTATTTCAATTAGGAAGACTTTGGTAACGGCACTGGCATTCTGTTTTGCCGTAGGAAACGCTTGCACCCATTTTGAAAACATATCAACTATTACCAGACAATACCTTTTTCCTTTGCAGGGTGTTAGTTCGCTTAAATCCAGTTATAAATGTTCAAATTGTTTTTGAGATTTCGGAAATGCTACATAACTCATCTGTATTCCCCTCCCACATTATTGTGGCACAGATAAGACGTCGTTCACAATATTTCTGGAAGTAATGAGTAAATCCCTCAATGTACCACTGTGCTGAAATACTGTCATATCTCCTTTCTTTTGACACATGTTCCTTACCGTGTGTCAGTTTGGCATAGAATTTAATAATGGTCGTGGTAGAAAAGGTTTAGCATTGGGGCCAAACCATACCCCTTACCTCAAACTGCACTCTGCTTTTTCCCACTCAAACGTGTCTTCCAGCCTGGACATCGACTGTGACTCCCGTACGTCTGCTATTTGGGAAAGGATTTTTGTCATTCCCATGTCAAACTGATCATTTACCGGCTGCTGGGCTGCCGTCTTTGCCGCTGAGTCTGCCCTTGCATTTCCTTGAGAAACGGAATCATTATTTTTCGTGTAGGCATCATATTTACACACAGCGATTGATTTAGGCAATACGACCACTTCCAAGAGATCAGAAATCTGATCACGGGTGTGTGATGGGCTTTCCGGTGAAGGTCAAGAAGTCCCTGTATTTCCACAGGATTCCAACATCATGTGCAACTCCGAATCCGTATCTGCTATTGGTTAAATATTCACTGTGTTTCCCTTAGCCAATTTGCATGCCTCAGTCAAGGCGATCAGCTCCGCTGCTTGCGCTGACAGTTGAGAAGCGAGTGATCCCGCTTTGAATACCTCATGGGTAGTTACTAGAGCATGCCCAATAAAATTCTGACCTATCTCCTTGCACCTGAATGCTGTCCCATCCACACAAAAAACGCCATATTTAGATTCTGAATTGGTGAATTCTGCAAGTCTTGTCTAGGCAGCACATTTCATTAATTACAGCGATACAATCATGTGGGTCTCCGTCTCCTTCTCTAGTGAGAGAATTAGCAGCATTAAGGACGTTACATCGTTTTATTGCAATGTTAGGCTTCTCCAATAACACAGTATTGTATCTGAGTCAACGCGCTGCCGACGTATGTACTGTCTTTTGCTCGGAAAGCAGTAAGGATACTGCATGTGTGATCAGTTTGGTTAAGTCGCCATAGCCGATTATATCCCTGGACACTGCAACCACAGCTCACAGGCAATCTGATACGCAATCCTGCCGCTACGAGGTCTAGCTTAGCCGAAAAATAAGATGCCAGCCTGAATTTTCCCCCATGATCCTGCAACAATACAGATGTCATGCAGCCATGTTTCTCATCTGCCGTTTGACAGAAGGCTTGTTTGGATTCGGAATCCCCAGTGTCGGTGTACTTTGAAACGTCTTTTTCAATTCAACTCGGCCGCTGGGATCCATTGCAACGGACCATGGTTCTGCTCCCCTTTTCATGGGCCATGTCACTTCAGGGCGCCTCAAGATTTGTGTAATGTGGGATAAAAGTTCTTCAGTAGGGGCGTATGCCCAAAAAGGATAGCAATTGTTTCTTCATGTGAGGCCTTGGAATTTGCTGAATGACTTGCACTCTGTCTTGACAAATGGCCTTCCCTTGTTCAGATATTAAGTGACTGAAGAACTTCACCTGTTGTTGCATAAATCGAAGCTTTGCGAGACTGACTTTGTGCCCTTCCCTCGTGTAATGCAAGGGAATCCTTCTCACATTGTTCCTCTGTCGGTGCTACTATTCAGCAATCGTCTACAGATTGCAGAAGCGCAGACCCAGGGGTTAAAACAAGAGTCTCCAGTCTCCTGCGTATAGCCTCATTATATATGGTGGGTCACTCACAGTAACATTGACAAAGTCATGTGAACTCATAAGATTTCCCTTTGAATTAAAAAGCGAACCAGAATTGACTATCTGGATGCACCGTCACACTAAAGAATGTATTTGCTAAATCCACAGTATGGAACCATTTACTGTCCGGTGGAAATGGAACTAATACAGTATAGGGTTTGGGAACACTTGATGCGCGCGGGACAACACTGTTATTGACTGCCTGCAGGTCTTGAACAAACCTGCATTCCTCCGGTTCACTTGGAATTTTTGTTGCCTTTTTGATCAGAAAAATGGGAGTTCTCACAAGTGAGTTTACACAGGGGATTATCTTCTAGCCTTTGGGAAGGATTGAAAAACTAGAGTAACTACTTCTATGGCCTCGGGTTTTAACTGGCATTGTGCACTGCAAGGACGATACTCCGACTTCGTGGTTAATCGTATTGGTTCACAACGTCGCATAAGCCGCACATCATGTTTGCCTTTTACCCATAATTCAGTAGGGACCGTTATTAATCTTGGGTCTGAGAAGTTTATCTTAGGGAAACGCCAGGCCAGCCTTCTCGGCTCTTCAGGGCTCGCGGGGGTTACCTCGACTGTTCTATTGCCTGAGTTAGATAAATTAATTTCTTCCTATACGTCCGCACATCTGCATTGAACCACATACCCACATCGTCCCAGAACACTCAGCATTTCGTTCTTTATGCCTTTAGTACCCATGGCCCCAAATCTTGCCAATTGTCACTGGACACCTTCGCCAGTGACACGCGAGGAGCGCAGCCTTCCACATCAAAAATATAGAATTTACTTGCCGTCACAGGTACTTTACATAAGTTCACACTGACTGCACATCTGTCATCCCTTCAATAAAATTCGCACAATAACAACTGACCTGGTTTAACCAATCTCCTGAACCAATACTTCTCTTATGGGTGCTCAGGGCCATCCTGGTGTATGTGTGCTGTGCAGTGCAGCATATTCCCGCAAAAAAAAAAAATCGATGTTGATATGATTAACATGGTTACCTGCTTCCAGGGCGAGTGAATTGCTTTTTGAACTCATTGCTCTCCGGCTTAATCGCCACTCATAGACATACACAAGGGGTCGTGGGTTGTATTTTACAGTTTACACTTGTGAATCTTCCCTTTGAATTACCTGCAAGCCCGTCGGAGTACTGAGCAAATACAACCCCAGTCTCACTATGAGATCCCGAGCCATCAAATGTAAAGGACAGAATTCCGCTAACAAAATTGAGAATTAGAATGTATGCACATTACTGATTTCACACAATATGGGTGCGGTAAAACGCTCTCATATCACGAAGCCTGATGCCTCCATTGAGTTCAGGAACATTCCACTCATCTTTATTGGCGTCAACTCTCTGAACTGTCTTGATTTGAGAAGTGAATGTGCTGGCCATGTATCTACCAAAAAGGTAACTGGTGTACCTTCCACGTATAACATAGAGGTAGGCATCGACATATACGCATCATTGGTTTATTGAATATATTGTCCACACTCCGCAATCTCAATATTCAATATAGAGTTGGGATACATCTCAGTGCCCGTTAGGTTAGTAGAAGTGATGAGCATAAGGGATTCTTCATAGCCAAATATAAAGGAAAGAGGCTTACCTGTACCTTGTGACCTGCCCACCTCAACCTCAGTCGTCCCCTGTCAGTCACTATGCTGTCCAGCCTCCAGGACCGATTGAGGCTGTCTGTGCGGGCACTGTCTCGACTAGTGGTCCATTGCTCCTCAAACAAAGCACGAGCCAGATCTATCTCTGCAAGCACACTTCTGCGATCCCTTCCTCTTTTGCGAACTCCACCTTTGCCTCTCTCTTTTCCCGCAGTTCCTCACTCCAACGGCTGAACGACCATTTGCATCATAATAAGCTGAGGTTTATGTGATTGCTGTTGCATCTTTAATTTCCGGTTATGGTTCTCTTGAGCCAGCAATTTTTCAGCATGTATCACGTATTGTTCTATCTAATTCAGCTTTCCCGTGTCCCCGGTAATACCCGTATATTTTACCTATTTTGTTGTTTCGTACTTCATTCCATTGATGAAGCTGCTCCTCAGGTGTGCCTTATACGGTGTGATCTCTGCCGTCGCTATGTCCTTGGGTGGTATCAGTCCACAATAGACGTCATCGACTTTCGTGAGGCGCTTAAGGTACTGGGACATTGTCTCAACTTCTTTAGGGATTCTTGCTTCAATTGATTGTGGGTACGATATGCTATTGGTGATTCAGAAGACCCTGAGGCGGCGACCGTTGACTTGGATCAGATCCAGTCTTCAGACACTGTACAGCTTCATTAGGTTGTTTTCCGTGTGTGTGTGCATGTGCGTTGGTGTTTGTACGTGTACTTGATCTATCCTTTATTCGAGATTTTCTTTCCCTGAAATCAGGCTCAGCCTTCAACATGTTATAAACACTCCAATTCACAGGTTCTATTTTACCCTTCCGTTTCTCCTTCTCTCTCTCCTCCAACGGTGACCTCAGCATTTGCAACTGCATGTTACTAAAACTTCCTTCCTCCAGAAAACCACATTCCTTGATTTACATTTTTAACTGCTTTACAGAAACTGGGCCATAATTATTTATCATATATTGTATTTTTTCTTGACCATTCCGAGTTGTCTGTCGACCCTCTTTTTGTTCGCTCTTGTTTGAGCCGATTTTCATGGATATTGGAAAAGTGAACATCTCTGTCTGTCTGTCTGTCTGTCTCTCTCTCTCACGATACCATAATCTTCTCTTTGCCAATATAACTTGTTTTTACCTGCCGAGGTCCCCTCTCATTGGTTGCGACCGCCTCATTGCCTTGGTTTTCACAAACCAAGAACCCACGTAACCGGTACAGCTTTGGCGACTCCAACGTGGCACATGGTGGCTTCAAGTCTATACCGACGTTAATCTTGCTGTCTCTTAAACTCTCTCGAGACGGCAATCCTTTCACTTGAGTTTTACTCGAATATTGCGTGAGAGTTCACTGGTCCCGCTTCCTGGTTCATTTATTCTCTTCGAACGAGTCTCCATGTCGGATTACTTTAGCCACAACTCTTACCCCGACCCTATTCGATTCGGAACGCGACTCTGGAGCGATCCACTTATCCCCAGTTCTCTCATGCAAAGGGGCCAATTCAGTGCTCGAGATGGAGTGAAAGACCTTCAAGGCAGTGGCGCGAACACCTCCTGGGAATCTTCAAAATCTTACCCAGTCGCAGGGTCCCAGGCGAGCCCCCAAGTTTACTGCCGTGGGATTTCAATCGATTCGACTCAAATGCTACCAAGAGCAAAGGAAAGTTTACTTTTGAAATTTGCAGAGTGGACCCGACACATTTGCAAGACGCCTCATAAAATGGACGCCTGACGGTTTTCACATATTCCCTTTATACTATATATCGCCTTGCCTTATCACACCTCAAGCCAGGAACCTGGATCAGTCGAGTTCCTTTCCACACATGGAGTTGCTTTTTCTAATTCATGGACTGCACATATAATAGATTATTGGCCTTGAGAGTCAGCTGAAAATTAGGTTGAACTTTACATTTTTTCGGTCTTTTTGCAAAGTTAGGTCCATACTTCTTTGTTTCGAACTGATTTCACAAGAAATGATAATTTTCCATTACAGGGGATCAGGCTGACAGTGACTGAATAAGTGTGATGGAGTGAGGATGATAGTGACACAATGAGGGTGAGGTGTCAGCGTGGTAGTGATGCAGACTATGTGAGTGGATCAGGCCGATATGTACGCAGTTTGGGGGGGTCAGAGTGATTGTGATGCAGTAAGTCTGAGGGATCAGACCGATAGTGACGCAGTAAGTGTGAGGTGGTCAGGGTGATAGTGAAGCACTTCGTGTGAGGGGTCAGTGTGAGAGTGACGCAGTAAGAGTGAGTGGTCAGTTTGATAGTGACACAGTAATTGGAGAGAGATCAGGCTGATAGGGATGCAGTAAGTGTTACTATGTCAGGCTGATCCTGACGCATAACGTGGGAGAGGACAGGGTGATAGTGACGCAGTAAGTGTGCAGGGGTCAGGCAGAGACTGTCGCAGTGAGTGTGAGACAGTCAGGGTGATAGTGAGGGAGTAAGTGTGTGCGTTCAGGCTGGCAGTGACACAGTAAGATGTGAGCATCAGGCTGATAGTGGCCAATAAAAGTGAGGTGTTAGGGGAATAGTGACGCAGTAAGTGTGAGGGGTCAGTCTGATAGTGAAGCAGTAAGTGTGGTGGGGTCAGGCTGATAGTGTCACAGTATGTGTGCGGGGTCAGGCTGATAGTGATGCAGTAAGTGTCCGTGAGTCAGAGTGATCCTAATGCAGGAAATGTGAGGGGACAGGGTGATAGTGACGCAGTGAGTATGAGGGGGTCAGCGTGATGGTGACGGAGTAAGTGTGAGTGTTCAGGCTGATATTGATGCAGTATGTTGAGGGCGTCAGGCTAATACTGGCCAGTAAGTGTTAAGTGACAGGGTGGCAGTGATGCAGGAAATGTGAGGAGTCAGACTGATAGACACGGTGAAATTGTGAGGGGTCAGGCTGATAGTGATGCAGGAAGTGTGCGAGTGTCAGGCTGATAGTGACGCAGTAAGTGTGTTGGGAGCAGAGTGATAGGAACGCAATAAGTGTGAGCGGCTCTGGATGACAGTGACAGGTCAGTATGAGGGGGAGGATGGTAGTGATCCAGTGAGTGTGAGGTGTCAGGATGACAGTGAAACAGACTGTGTGAATGTGTCATTGTGATGGTGACATGGCAAGTGTGATGGGGTCAGGGTGACAGTGACGCAGTGAGTGTGAGATGTCAGTGTGATAGTGACGCAGAACATTTGAGGGGCCAGGCTTATAGTGACGCAGTATGGGCAAGGGGTCAGGGTGACAGTGATGTAAATGCACTCACAGGGCCAGGTTGTCGTAAAGCTGTAAGTGTGAGTGTCTCAGGCTGATAGTGATGAAGTAAATGCGACGGGGTAAGGTGGATAAGGTTGCAGTAAGAGTGCAGGGGTAGTGCTAGAAGTGACGCAGTAAATGTGAGTGTTGAAGCTGATACTGACGCATTAAGTTTAAGGGGATCAGTCTGATCTTGACGAAGTATGTATGACATTGTCAGGATGATAGTTACGCTGTAAGTGTATGGGGGCACAATGATCTTGATGCAGCAAGAGTGGCGAGTCAGGGTGATAGTGACGCAGTAAGCATGAGTGGGTAAGTCTTATAGTGACGCAGTATATGTGAGGGAGTCAGCCTGGAAGTGGCGCAGTATGTGTGAGATGGTCAGGCTGATATTGATGCAGTCTGACCCCTCACACTTACTGTGTCACTATCAGCCTGACTCCATCACATTTATTGTGTCAGTATCAGACTGACGCAGTTGGGGTCAAAATGATAGTGACGCAATAGGTGTAAGCGGCTCAGGATGATAGTGACACAGTGGGTGTGAGATACCAGTGTGATAGTAACGTAGTAAGTGTAAGTGTAAGGCCCTCAGTGTGATAGTGCCACAGCAAGTGTGGGGTGTCAGGGTGTAAATGACGTCGTAAGTGAGAGAGGGGCATTACGATAGTGAAGCAGTAAGTGTGAGGGGGTCAGGCTGATAGTGACACAGTCAATGTGACGGGGCAGTGTTTTAGTGACAAGATAAGTGTGAGGCGTCAGTCTGATACTGACACAATAAATGTGATTGGGTCAGGCTGATAGTGATACAGTAAGTGCGAGGAGTCAGACAGATAGTGACACAATAAGAGTAAGGATTCAGGGTGATAGTAACATGGGAAGTGTGAGGGCGTGACTGAAAGTGACGCAATAAGTGTGTGGTGGTTAGGCTGATGGTGACGCAGTAAAAATAAGGCCGACAAGGTGAAAATGGCAAAGACTGTGTGAGTGGGTCAAGGTGATAGTGACGCAGTAAATGTGAGGAGGTCAGGGTGAAAGTGACGCAGTAAATGAGAGAGGATCAGAGTGAGAGTGACGCAGTAAGTCTGAGGGGTCAGACTGATATTGACGCACTAAGTGTGAAGGGGTCAAGCTGATAGTGACACAGTCAGTGTGAGGGGAGAGAGATTTAGTTACACAGTAAGTGCAAGGCGTCAGACTGAGACTGATACAAAAAGTGTGAGTGGTTCAGAGTGATAGTGACGCAGTCAGTGTGATGGGGCAGAGTTTTAGTAACATGGTAAACGTGAGGCGTCAGTCTGATACTGACGCAAAAAGTGTGATGGAGGCAGGCTGATAGTGACGCAGTAGGTGTTAGGAGTGAGGGTGATATTAACATAGGAATTGCGAGGGCGTAACTGATAGTGACGCAATATTTGTGGGGCTGTCAGGCTGATAGTGACGCAGTAAAAATGAGGATGTCAAGGTGGAACTGGTGCAGTAAGTGTGAGGAAGGCAGATGGACAGTGACGCAGTAAGTGTGAGGGGTTCACGCTGATATTGAGGCATGCAAGTGTGAGGGGCTAGGTTGATAGTGACGCTGTGTGCCGGCGGGTCTGGCTGACAACGACGCAGAGAATGTGAGTGTCTCAGTGTGACAGTGACGCATTACGTGTGAGAGGGTCAGGGTGATAATGACAGAGGAAGTGTGAGGTGGTGAGTTTGATAGTGATGCTGTAATTGTGAGCTTGGTCAGCGTGATAGTGAGGGGCTCAGGTTGATAGCGACACAGCAATTGTGAGGAGGTCAGGGTAGTAGTGACACAAAACGTGTGAGCGGGTCAGGCTAATAGTGATGCAGTGAAGGTGAGAGTGTTGGTGTGCTAGTGACGCAGTAAGTGTGAGCCGCTCAGGATGATAGTGTCACAACATGTGCGAGGTTTCAGGTAGACACCCATGCAGTAAGTGTGACGTGTTCAGGGTGAAAGTGACACAGACACATTGAGGGTGTCAGATTGAAAGTGACACAGGAAATGTGAGGGGACAGGTTGATAGTGACACAGTAAGTGTAAGGGGTCAGGCTGATAATGATATATTAATTGTGATGGAGTCAGGATAATAGTGGTGCAGTGAGTATGAGTTGTCAGGGTGATAGTGACACACACACGGTGTGAGTGGGATAGAGTTATAGTGATGCAGCAAGTATGAGGAGGTTAGAGTGATAGCGTGCAGGGTCTGGCTGAAGGTGACGCAAGAAGAGTGAAAGGTTCAGGGTGATCTGGACGCACTAAGTTTGGGGGCTCAAGGTGATAGTGATGCTGTAAGTATGAGTGGGTCAGTCTGATAGTGACACAGTACATTTGAAGGGATCAGGCTGGGAGTGATGCAGTAAGCGTGAGGGGGTCAGGCTGATATTGATGCACTAAGTGAGAGGGTATCAAGGTGATGGTGACGCATGAAGTGTGACCAGGTTAGAGAAAGAGTGACGCCGTGATTGAGTGGGGTTTGGCTGATAGGGATGCAGTAGGTGCGCATGTGTCAGGGTGTGAGTGATGCAGGAAGTATGAGGGTGCCAGAAGTATAGTGATGCATCAAGTATGAGGGGGTCAGAGTGATTGTGACGCAGTAATTCTGAGGGGATCAGGGAGATACCAACGCAGTAAGCATGAGGGTGTCAGGCTGTTAGTGACGCTGTCAGTGTGAGTGCCTCAGCCTAATAATGATGAAATAAATTTGAGTGAGTAATTCTGCTTGTCAGGTGATAAGTGTGAGTGAGTCAGGCTGGTAGTGATGCTGTACGTGTGAGTGTTGAAGCTCATAGTGAAGCAGAAGGTGTGAGGTGGTCAGTGTGATTGTGAGGCAGTAAATGTGAGAGGGTCAAGATGATAGTGACATAGTTAGTTTGAGGAGGCAGTGTTGTAGTGACACCGTAAGTGTGAGGCGTCAGTCTGATACTTACATAATAAGTGTGATGGAGTCAGGCTGATAGTGACACAGTAAGTGTAAGGAGTCAGGGTGATAGTAACATAGGAAGTGTAAGGGTGTGACTGATAGTGACAAAGTAAGTGCTTGGCAGTCAGGCTGATAGTGACGCAGTCAAAATGAGCGTCTCGAAGTGAAAGTGGCGCAGTAAATGTGAGGGCGCCAGATGGATAGTGATGCAGTAAGTTTGAGGGGTTCACGCTGATATTAAGGCGGTAAGTGTGAGGGGTCAGGTCTATAGTGATGCAGTAAGTGTCGGCGGGTCAGGCTGATAGTGATGCATTCAAAGACCAAATATCCAAGGCTCACTGTAGCGCTGATTAGTGAGACTTCTCAAGGCTAAGACAATAATCAATAGTTCTCATCCTGGCCATAAATCACAATGCTTCATTTTAAAATTCTCCTCTCCTGCTTCTAGATTCACCAATAAGGGAACACAATTTAATTGCTCCACCCAGTTTATCTCTTCAAATATTTTGCAACTCTCAATGAGATTACCTCTCTTGTTTTGAAACTGTTAAAAAAAGGCCGGATTTGCCCAATTAAAATTCAGAGGACTAACGTTCATCCATGATATCAAGGTGAAACACCATTCGTGGTATTCCTCATATGGCATTAGTATCTTTCCTAAATTGAGGATTGTAATTCCTCATACTGTCGTCCAAGTGCGGTCGAACTGAGCCACCATACATTGGAAATAATGCTTCGTTCTCGTGCCCTGAAATCCTTCTGCAGCTTTCACAACAGACTTCTACAACGGCTACTAGACTGCAATGACTTATTAAAAACTTCTCCAAGATGCATTTCTAAACATCTGTACATCAGACTTTCTACTTCAAACCTTCGACAAATAATCTCCACACATCTCCCTCCTGACAAGTATGATAAAGTCAAATCGTTGCTATTTATTAGATCATGAGGGACATGGATAGGTTGACTCGTCACGGTGTTTTCCGGCTGGTGAGGAAGTCAAAATTTAGAAAACATCGGTTTACATTTAGAGGGTAAGGATTTAAAAGGGACGTCAGGGGCAACTTTTTCAGTCGTGTCCAGAATGAGCTGCCAGAGAAATTGTTGTAGACTGGTACAACTGTAACATTTAATGGCATCTGGATGGATATAGAGTAACAAGGTTTTGAGGGATGTGGGCCAAATGTTGGCAAATGGGACCTATTAATTTAGGATAACTGTCCACCATGGTCAAGTTGGAAAGAAGGACCACTTTCCGTGTTGTATTGTTCAAGGACTTGATGACTCTAGAACAACCGCAAAAACTTTGCAAATAATTCCGTCAAGACGATTTCAAGTTCCAAATCTTTGGTTAATCTTCCCCTTTTGCGCTCACAAATTCATTACCTGATGTCAGAACTTACGGATTAGTTGCTGGATCCATTCATGTAAATTGGTTCTGCATTCTTTCTAATTCCGATATTGTTTTTACGAATGTAGCTAGTGTTTATGGACTTAGCATCAATATTTCTAATACCATATTTCGATGAATATTAAAACACAACAGCATATCTAATTTGGCACCAGATGATGAGCAATTGAGTCAAAATCGATCGGACGCAGTGAGACAATGATCCTCTCTTCGTGTGGTGTACATCCGTGACTCTATAATTCTACGAAGAATCATTCCCATAACTTCAGCTGTGTCAGAATCTAGTTTGCAGTGAAAGCCTGTCAATCTGCGAAGGTACCGTTCGTCTGGGCATCTGCAAAGGATTTGGCGAAATCTTTGGGTCTTGACAATTTGTTCTTCCAACAAATGAATTCAGTTATTTTACTATGAAAATTAACAGGCTTGCCGCAGCTGTGATGGCCAAAAGTTTAGGGCGTTGGACTTGAAATCCAATGGGGTCTCCCTGCGCAGGTTCGAATCCTGTTCACAGCGTAGAATCTTTTAAAACTCATTAATTCATTTGCAGAATTTGAATTTCGTGGAGCTTGAGCGTTGCATTCAATCGAAAGTAAATTTTCAACTGTGAAGAATCCGAAGTAATTTCAAGACTGACCCAGTCATCTAATTGAATAAATTATGTGTCGAGACACAAAAAGCCACCAACTTCCAACACGAATCAGTGTCAACACATTTGTCGAACTATCATGAAATTTGGATGTTCGGGGGGGTGGAATTCAGCAAAACAAGAAGCAATGCAATACATTTACCTGCAGGTGATGACATCTTTTTCAGGATCAGTTGAAAGTCAAGCTGAGAAAGTTCAACCTAATTTACAGCTGACTCCCAAGGCCAATAATCTATTATATCAGCAGTCAATGATTTAGAAAAAAGCAATTCCATGTGTGGAAAGGAACTCGACTGATTCAGGTTCCTGGCTTGCGATGTGAAAAGGCAAGGCGATATCAGCAGAGTAGAATTTTCTGGAAATATTAGAAATGGAATGTTAACGGTCTTCTGCTGTCCACATTCGTAAGAAACTGTGCATTAAGAACTGAAATTGAAAATTAACGATGAAAATCAGACTTAGCCCTCTGTTTGTGGTGTAGCATTGTTCAGAACAATTGGTTGTTGTTGAGGCTAAAATTGACCAAAATAATCGATGGGGAACTTATCCACGGCCTTCGTTGGAGCAGTTGGTGTGGAGAGGTCAGCTTGAAGAACCAAATGCCAATTATTCATCATGGCTGTCTGAATTGCTTAGTTAAACATACTCCCAGTTTAATGAAAAAAAGTTTTGCTATCGGAGCTAGATGTTTTCGTGTCAGCATGTTCAGATATGAGAAGACACTCCATGGAGTAGATGTGACTTAAATATTGACTCTTAACGTCAGAGATGTTGACACATTTCTGCACCAGAACAGCACTACCATTGGTATCAAATCAAACTGAACAAAGGACTAGTCACTTCGACATTTCCTGTCTGCAGACTCTGCCAATAGACCGTTCAGGCCCGATGTAGGAATAGGGCGTGGTGACATCTGTTCGCAAGTGGATCACTTCATTCTTGCTCACGATCCGTAAACCGTAATTCATTTTGAACTTCTTAGCCATCAGCATGGTAAGTGGTACATAATGCACAGGTTTGCTTCTCGAAAGAAAGAGCGAAATCTTATTCAATGCAGACGCAAATTCAAGTTGTCCCTGGTCGACCAGAAGACAGATGTCGCGAAACAAAGTGAATACAGAAAACAATCAATGTTTTCTGGGAGTCAAAAAGATGTACTGGAAGAACGGAAACATATATTTGGAACTAAAGTCACATACCACTTCCACAGACTAACGGTGTTCTTGAACCGTTATCTTAATTTGACCTTCATGTCCACCATTGCTGCAAAAATTATGTTAACAACTCAGAACTTTGTGTTCTTTGATATTCTCTCCTTCATGTTTCTCTTGATTTTAAAACTCAAACCGAGCAATAGTAATGCGCCCTACTACATTTGCAAAGATCAGAAGAAGATCAATTTATAAGAGAACAGAAATAAAGCTACGTCTGTCTTTCGAGAGAAAACACAGTTACCATTTCGACTCCAAAAAGTCTTCTTCAGAAGTCTGCGCAATGAACTCGAAATAGTAGACCGAAAATGAAAAAAAGATGCCAAAATGCCGCGAATACACCACCCGAAAGTGCCTCAAGTCCTACTCGAATATGCCGGATTACTACTATCAACATCAGGGGAGAACGGAACAAAGCTCATTCTGCAGTTGTCAACCTGTTATGACGTAGTTTGCAAAGTCAGAAATCTGATTCGGTAAAAAGCGGGATGAGAGCGGGATATAGGAAGTCTGAAAAAAGCAAGTGCGTGCTTTGCTTTGAAGAAGGTTGGCAGTGATGAAAATGGAAATTAACTACAGTAAGGGGTCTGAATTAATACTCAGAATCGTTGCAACACACAGGGATGCAATTCTTTTTGCTAGGTTTCTGTTCTGCCATTTTATAATCACGACTGCTGTCGGGTTTGGTTTCCATTCCAGGCTTAGGTGACAGCCTGATGGAAGTTTGCACATTCGCCCAATTTCTGTTTGGTTGCTCTGGTTTGCTGCCACATTCTAAACATTTGCAGGTTATTTGGAATCGCCATTGAACGCACACGGTTACAGAGACAGTGATGTCTCTGTAATAGGAGTGTCTGGATAGGACGTACTTCAGAGGATTTTTGTGAACTTAAAGAGACAGAGTGGGGTTAGTCTACTGTTTCCTGGGTGAGCTACATGGACAGAGAGTGGTCAGGGTCTTCTTCCCTGAGGGAGATACGTTGACAGAGTTGGGTTAGTTGCTCTTACCTGTTTCAGTCACGCAGATACAGTAGGGTCAGTCTGCCTTTCCCTGGGCGAATTTCTTTCACAGAGTGGTGACAGTCTGCTCTTCCCTGCCTGAGTGAAATAGAAAGAGCGGGGTCAGTATTATCTTCCCTCGATAATTTATGTTGACAGTCTGGCTCCCGTCTGCTGTTCCCTGGCGAGTTACATTGGTAGAGTGGGGTTAGTGTTCATTCATTGGGTGAGTGCCATAGACGGAATGGGATCAGTCTGCTCTTCCCTGAGGGAATTACATTTATAGAGTGGGGTCAGACTGCTCTTCAGAGAATGACTTATATTGACAGTGTGGAATCAGCCTGCTGAGTTACACTGAGATTGTGGGGTCAGTCTGTCCTTCCCTGGGTGAGTAACACTGACTGAGTGGCGTCAGTTTGCTCTTCCCTCAGTGAGTTACATTGACAGAGTGGCGTCAGGAGTGGCGTCTTTGAGGAGTTGACAAAAGTAACTCGTCCCCTACATCTTTGGGATAATTAGGGATGGGCAGTGAATCTTATCTCATTGAAAGACAACTGTGTCCCAGAAATGCATTTCTAATAATTGCATGTACTAATTCGACACTGCAAGCGGACGGGAATAACTTGAGGAGAGGTGCAGGGTAGAATAATTAAAGTCAAATGCACTGATGCCGAGGAGACATGACACAAGATGTGAATGTGGAGCTAATGGTGCAAGGCTCAGTGTCAGTGCTATTGGTTCAGCATTTATTTCTCACTGTTCGCAATGACTCACACACCACTGCTGTCAATTCACAACAATGAGCCTGTTCATCTTGGTTTGAACATCCCTGCGTGTGTATTAACGTGGTTAATGCGACGCGAGAGGAGATGAGCACATCCTCTTTATTCTGTCAGTATAAACAGATGAAAATATCGATTGGATGCCAATGCAAAAGGATACTGTCTTTTTCTGTGCCTTTTCAGTAGGGCATGCTCAGCATTGAAATGTCTGCTTTTGCACAAGCAAAGTTTGATTGCCATTCATACTGAGCAACGCTAATACAGAAAACGCGTTTTCGAATTCCTGTGATCAAGTGGTTCAGGCATTGCACATATGGACGACAAATCTGGCTTTTAACGTGGCGCCGTGGCTTAGCTGGTGAGAGCACCTCCCATCACACTGGTGCCTGCTCATTGTATTGAAAGCTCGTTATTTCTCGCAAGGATTGTGTTGCTGATCGAGAAACTCAGTGTCCTGTTTGAATTGCTATATATTCTGATTTCGAGTTCCGGCATCATTTTCCAGGTTTAAATCCAGTAGTGTATGTTGCTCTTTTTAACTACTATTTTAACCTGGAGATTCTTCTCGCAGTTCCACAAGCACTTCTGCTTCTCATCCTCGTATTCTCATTCCTTCATTCCCAGTTTTGTGGAAATTAAGTGGTGAGGCAGGAGACACTGCAGCATTCCCGGGGAATGTTGTGGTAATGGCACTGACACCACGACATGATCACCCTCAGTCTCTGCTGTCACCATTCATTTGTTGTACACCAACAGTAAATGCATCCTTGTTCTTCTTCAGCTATCATGTAGTTACTTTCTTTTCCTGTTGGATAAGGAATTCAACTTTAACTTCGAAAGGGTCTTTAGATTTTGAGGAAGAAATGTCTCCTTGCCTCAGGTCGAAGTGACAGACGCATTATCCAGAGAATATGAGACTACTTCGACCGACTCCAGCCAGGCGTCAGAAAGCCTCTCAGCAGTTCGAATCTCAAACTGTCTCTGAATGTCACACTTTTCAAGAGCAGAAATGGGAAATGAGGGATATGGACAGCCAGAGAGTCGGAGAATGTGAAAAAGGCCTAGGAGGATACAGAGACAAATATAAAAAAAACGAAGACACATATTGAGGCAGACACTGAAAGAAACAATTCTCCATTCGGCGTGACTGCTAAATAACAGAAAGCAAAAGGAAATGTAGCCATTAAAACATAGCCTTCCACCAGCTCAGGAAAATGAAAATAGCATGACAGCTGATTAAGTCCTTTTAAGATTGTAAATTCGAGGTTTGTAAGCTCAAGAGTGATTTTGATAAATATCCTGATTCGATAGGTAAGATTATCATTTTCCCAACAGTATAATCTAGAAATCTATAACTAACCTGTTTCCTGTCCATCTGAAAAAAAATCTGTTTCTCTCCACAGATGTTGCCAGGTGTAGCGGGTTTCTCTGTCAATTCTCGTTTTTAGTTCAGCTTTCCAAAACCTGCATCTTTTTGATTTTTTATAACCTGGCACAAAACCAAGCATTACCAGGATCGGACCAGTGGTCAGAAATACTGGTACCACGATATGCTTGCACAATAAAACATTCATTCCCTGTCCGAAAATAGAACTAATGCCATAGCAGTTCTAGTTCCAAATCCTAACTACGACATTACACTGAATGAAGACAGACGCTCTTGCACTTATTCTCAATGAAATGGCTTTTCCCTTTCATTTCTTATCAGTTTCACTGCAGATTGTTTTCTACTCGTCTTCAAGTTTTGCAGTATGGAAAATCCCATTTGGCCCATGGTGCAGTCTGGTTTAAAGACATTCGTCTATTCCATTCCCTGTTTCCAGCTTTGGTCCATAACCTTATGTGTTCTGATGTTTCTAGTGCAAATGGCAGTGAGGTTCTCGCTTTGATCTTAGATGACACAACAATGGGATTGAAGTTTGACATAGTCACACTGTGTTATTACCCACGTCGTGTCTCCCACAGAAAGAGACACACAGACACATTCCCCGAGAGTGGCAGAGTTCTCAGGATTTGACCAGCTCCTTGTGCTTCAATTCAGCGGTCCGCTCCAACATGCAAGTTCAACCGCCAAAAGGCAGCTTTTGGTTAAACCAAAGCCAGTTCTGCAGACAATGAGAGACGTTGCTCTGAGCTAGAATTTGAAGTGGACGAAAGAAACTGTAAATTCGAAAACACAAACCCTTCCGTTCCTGACAGACAACAGGAATGGACTAGCACGCTGCATCCTTGCGATTTTAAATGCGAACCGACAATCCCCAAACTCGACGTCAGGCATGTTACCAATTCCGTCACTGACCCAAAAACCAGGTTTGGCTGTGACAGTTTGTCTATAGGTAATGTAAACGTCCACATCAGGGAAGCAGCATTCACAAGGTGAAAAATCAGCAAACATAATCACCGTCACTGTTTCACTTGGAATTCCTCACTCTGTGAACCATTTCCTTTCACTGTACTTTCATATTTGAAGTTTTTTACATTCCAGTGCCTGAACTAATTCAGCGAGAAACCACTGGTCATTTCGAGCCCGTCACCCGGAATGAGGCGAGTTGAACGATGCCTTTCTTGATGCCAAAACATCAGCGCAGCTCAAAACGAGCTCGTGTTTGCATCAGTCTTCACTTAACTTGCTGCAGTATATCTGCTGAACAACATCAGATTATCACAGCATTGCCTTCTTCACATTGAAACCAAGGATGATAATATGAACCGACTTGGAAACTTGGAGAGAGAAACACTGCTGACAAAGACAATTATGACGTGAAGAGCAGGCACGAGAGTTTGTACAGGTCCCAGAGGCTGCTGCAGTATCAATGGACATCCCTGCAGACGAGTCTGATTTTGCATTGCCAGGAACAGGCTTTCGTTCCCAGTTAGGAGATGTAGATTTAATTCTCTTCTTGTGAATTATCCGAATGAAAACTAAATCCTGGCTGCACCCAGAACACACACACGGATCCTGCCAGAACAATTCAGTGATCGATCAGCATCTGTCTGGAAGGACAATGGCAGCAAATACAAGCGAAAGCTATCACAGCAATTACCCCTCCAAGGTTCTCGCGTTTCCCAGTTGAAAATATTTCGCTGTTCCTTCAATGTCAATGCGTCTAAACCCTTGCCTCATGGCATTATGCCTGTACCCCGCAACTGAGGACATCCAGGGTTATGCGGAGTAACTCATAATCTCAATCTCTCGAGTAATTAGGGATTGACGGTGCATCCCATCACATTGAGCAATGACTTTATCCCAGTAATACGTTTCCTAAAGCTGCAGTTTCTAAGGGAACACTTGCAAGCTGTCGGGAATAAGTTGAGAAGTGGAACGGACGAGAGGAAAATGTGAAAGGCAATGATGACTGGGAGGCATGAGACAGCAAGTGAGTGAGGAGCTGGTGTTGCAACGTTCAATGTCAGTGTCAGTATTTACTGACCACTATTCACTCTGACTCAAACACCACTCCTTAACAATTCACCGCAATGAGCCCATTCCGCTTAGTGTGAGTTTACCTTTGCTGATATTAACGCGGTTAAAGGTGCCCAAGAGGATGGATGGATCCGCGTTATTCTGTCAGTTTAAACAGTCTAAGTTATCAGTTTACAACAAAAGTAATAAGAGATTGCCTCTTCCTGTGCATTTTCAGTGGAGAATATCCAGCTTTGAACTCTTTTGCATAACCAGAGGCTGTTTTAAATTTACACCGAGTATCTGTGAAACACACAAAAATGAGTCCGAGTTCCTGTGTTCGAATAGTCAAGTAAATGCACGCATAGTTTTGAATCGTTGAGCTTGGGCAGTCCCTCAGCCTTAGTTAATGAAAGTTCCTGTGAAAAAACAGCCAAATATGGGATCAAATCCTGACATCTCAATGTTTATAGGTTTTTCATGAAAAACAGAGTTCCCGACTTCACCTGTGGTTCTGGTTGTGGTGGGAATTCAAATCAATGACTGGATCGAGGTTATAGTTTAAAGACAGCTCCTTCGACATCTCTGCTGCGCTGCCACACAAACCCCGCAACCAAGTTTTTCATGATTAGTGTTTCAGCATCGCCTTACTTCAGGCACTTACCCACACACACTTGCAATGGCCAACTTGGCGTAAGTTCGATAATATTTATGAGGATGTTGCAAGGCTTACAGTGTTTGGATTGTAGCGTAAAGCTGAATAGGATGTGAAAATTTTCCATGGAGCTTGAGGGCTGAGGGATGGGCTTATAGAGGTTTATATCAATATGAAGGAGACGGTAGACTAAATGGTCAATGAATATTTCTTCCCATGGCAGGCAAGTTCAAAGCAAGGGAACACTGTTTTAAGGGGAGAGTGGTAAAATTTAAAAGGGATCTGAAGGACATTGTTTTTTTCACACAGAAAGGTTTGCGAGTTTGGAATGAATTGTCAGATTTACTGGTGGAGTCTGGTATACTCTCAACATTTCAAATGCATATGGATCTGTATACAGACAGGAAAGTTGAAAAAGAATAAACGTGAAAATTTGGCAAATAGAACGTTTGTTTACGGGCTCAGCCACTATGAGATGCTGCTGTGGCGAACACCAGTTTGAATAGGCACTCATCACTTGGTCAGTGCGTTGGGCTAGTTTTCTGTAAGATGGTTAGATTAGATTCCCTACAGTATGGAAACCGGCCCTTCAGCGCAACTAGGCCACACCGACCCTCCAAAGAGTAACCCACCCAGACCAATTTCCCTCGAACTAATGCACTGATCATTATGGGAAAATTAGCATGTAAAATTCACCAGCCCTGCACATCTTTGGAGTGTGGGAAGAAACCCACGCAGGCGCAGGGAGAATGTGCAAACTACGCACAGGAATCAAACGTGGAACACTGATGCTGTGAGGCAGCAGGGCTAACCACGGAGCCACGGTGCCGCCCTAAAAGGGGATGGAGAACGCAGCTAGCAACCCCGCAATCTCTCGCATGCAAAGCGAGTACTCTCCCATTTGAGATAACTCCCACAGGCTGCTTCGGTTAAAACCAGCAACGAATCATTTTTTTCTGGTCTTAGGCTGCCAATGACCATTCTTCTTGACACATTCCCAACTTCTCAGTGGGAGATTTTGGCTGCAGAAATACCTCACAATTCATGTTGCTCACGCAGCTCTCCAGCGAAACCAAACACCTGACAACTCATGAACAGAAGCAGAACTGACAAAGAGAACCTATTTTCAGACACACGGGCTCATGAATGCTGTCTGTCAGGCAGAGCGAGTCGTCTGGGTCATGGGCTGCTCACACAAATTGCAGCGAGGCAATTCCAAATGGTGCTTTCAACGTACTGGCGCCTTTGTGCACCAATACTTCCAGGAAAGTGCTCAAGTAACATGAATCAGAACTGACTAAGAATGAACCATGAAAAGTGAAGATTACCAGTTACAGTCTCGATTAGATGAGGTTAACAATTGGGCTGATGTCTCCACCGGATCGAGAGGACCAATCACCAGCCTCTCTCATCAGGACAGAAATTAAGGAAATTAGGGAAAAGTAACCAAGTTTCACATCGCAATTTCCCTCCTTTTCGCAGCAACAACAGAAAACTGCGAGCAGATTCAATGTAGAACCTAATTTCCCATAAACAGGGAAATACATATCTCCATTCACTTTCAGAGAAACGGTGAAAAATGCAAATTGTCTGGAATATGAAAGATTGGCGCAGCCTGTTTTTGAGTTGCATATTATGCTGGGGTGGCCTTTCGAGCTGGAGGGGAACGTGACAACTACAGCAGATGGGGAAAACATGGGCACTGACATGTTGGTTGTTTTCTGCTGTGCCACATCACAGCCAGATTAGAAGAAATGACTGCTTTTTTTTCTGTTCAACCTTAACAAAACTCATCCCTGCAAAACGTTGCCAGCTTAATCCATCAGCACACGTGGCCGCGCAGGGATGCAAACACAAGACTTCTTAAGAAGTGGAATCTGAAATCAGAGTCTCGGGTTGCTCAGCCACGCGAGCACACAGGCCAAAACCGGAAACCTAAGAGCATGTACCTGATGATACCCTGCAGCATACTCACAGCAACTTCACCAGTTCTGCAGAATAAGCGGTAGGAAGGAATTGCTCTATCTGAGCGGTCGTGCTTGTTGTTCTCATCAGCAAATCTGGCTTTGAATTTGCTAGCCCATACCTTCTACCATGCTGAAACGGAATGCAATTCCGATTAGTCGCTGTGTGAAACTTTGTTCATTTTCTCTCCTCAGATAAAGTGATCACTGGAGATGATGAATTCTGCTCCTGCCAGAAACGCCGACTCTCCTGCATCTCGGATGAACTGAAAAACTGGTTTAGTACTGGAATCCGAGAATGGCAGAACACGTAGCAAGTATTCGAAACCCAGAGCCAATAAGAGTTCCAACTTTCCTGTTCTTTCTCCATAATAGTGCATTATCCAGCAGAGCCATGAGCAACTGCTACCTGGCTGCAAGCTGAGTTGCAAACCTATGTGGGAATCAAGGACATGCGACTCACTTATTGTCGGTAAATCAAACAGTTCTCACTTTGAGGTGTACAAAAATTAGTTTCTATACATATTCAGGGAAGGTCAAAGACGATCTGAGGTGTCAAAGAGGTGGTCACTGTTCGTGATTGCTTTGTTCGAGTTGTGGAAAGGTTTCCCGCTTTAGTCGCATTCACGTTTCTTGTTGATGACTGAATCAGACAGAACGTTTTTCACCGGAGCTGCACTTGACTTGCATTCCTCTCCCTCGCTGTCATACTTTCCTGGAACTCTGTGAGAACAAGAAAACAAAATACATACTGCGTCATTCGGCAGCCTGTCTGTGATTTCCTCATTTTCAGTTACAACATGGCTTAGACTTCAGGCCACACGGTAATATTAGTAACATTATGAGAACAAGAGTCGATAGTTCATCTGTGCCTGTAAATCTTTTCATTCCTGTTGTTGACTGAATGAACTGTATCCATGTCGGCTGCTTCTAAACTCGAATATGTGAACTGCTCCAAACTATGATTGAGGATTTCTGGTTTTGGTTGACGCACGTTGAGAAACGCCAGACAGCGTTCAAATGAAGCTTTCAGAACACATTTTCGGATGCATTTGACAGAGACGAACATCATGAATCCAGTGTTCGCTGTGACAGAAGGAAAGGAATGTCCTCCTTGTTACTGATCCAGGCCACCTTCGCATGTCGAGCAAATGTGGTACTGTTGTTACAGAAATGACCAGTGCCCGGTAACTGTGTCCTTAAAGAGGACATGATTGAAAAAAATAAAGAATACGATGTTGAAATATCCAGGAAATATTGGCTGAAAAGGCGCAGACAATTTTCCCTGCAGCGCCAAGACAGAGGAACATATGTCACGGCACTCTTAAACAGGATGGCCAGCAGTGATATAGACATCGCCACATATGAAGGACCACTGCGAATAGAAATTTGAAAATGATATTGACGCAGCAGGTATTCTGAATTATATTCTTTTCACCGCTACAGTAGTATTGGGCGAGTAAATTCAAAACAAGGTTTGCTGATGAGAATACAATAAAGCCCCATCGATCATGATATGAAAGACTGTCGTCCGGAAAGAGGGAACAACAATGTTTCTTCTCAGCTTTGTACTGGGCCACTTTCGTACAAACTGATACTGCTACTCTCCAGAAAAGATCAGGGCCCGCGGCATGCACTGTTAGAAATGGTGACCATCATTGCTGGCAACTCCCTGCATATTCAGAATAAGGAGGACACATATCGAATAAAAGCGTAGATGGCAATTAATTGGACTTGTATTCCCTTTCACCACAACAGCTAGAATGTGCGGGGATATACAGAGTAAGGTTTACTGACCAGGTCAGAAAGCAATTACCTCCACATATCTTGACACACAAGCCTATCTTTCTTTCTGTCCGTTTTTTTTTTGAAGCGCCGATCATTTCCGTAGGAGTTGTAGGTGATTGCTGCTCCCCCGCAGGATCACAGTGGAGCCAGAGACCCGATCGAGCTGCTCAGAACAGTTCGTCTTTGCCGATAATCACTGAAACTGAGATTGATGTCACGTAGACATGGTGTAACAGCTGCCAACACATGTAGAGGGTTTTGGGACGGATTAGGACCCACTCTGGGAAAAAGACTGGATCCTTAGACTGGGGAGTAAGTGTTCAGGTAGAGGACTGGAGAATGGGGTCAAGAACGATATTAGCCAAGATCGAATGGCGGAGCAGATTAGATATTCTGAAAGCGCTAACCGCTCCGATGTCTTCCAATTTCTGGCCGTCTGGTATCGAAGGAAATAGAAACAGAGTTATTTGTTCAGTTGGAAGTCCTGGGCAAAGTGAGAGATAGAACAAGCATGATACAGTTTTAGAGACTGGGAAAATGTTTGGAGAGGAAGCAATAAAAGTGAAGCTGAATATAAAGTTTGAAGTCAGGACATATTCAATAAAAAGGAAGTTTGTAGAAAGGCAGAGGGACATGGAGATGGAACAAGAAGTGTCACCAGTCCCGAAATCTCATTCGGTTTTCATTTTCAAGATGTGACCGGACCTGCTGAGATTTTCCAGCAATTTCATTTGTTGATTCTGAAACAGAAGATGGGAGTGATCCTGGACCAATCAGCTCTCTCACGTTCTGGGAATATTTGACTTTCCCGTTCGATCAGATCACGTCTGTCCCACACTGAAACCTCAGAATCCTTCCCCACTCCCACCCTCGTTACTGGCAATAAACTGTTCATTACATAAACTTACATGAGCACACAACAAGAACAATTGCAAAATGTACAGGGAGAGCTCCGTTCCGTTCCATCAGCACATTCTAAATAAGTTAATTTTTGTTCAGGACCCATAGGACATTAAGCCGTCTCTGTCAGACCACTAACAAATGGCCATTCGCATTCTGTGTCTTTGAACACTTTGGTCGGTGCACGGATGTCGTGGAATCTCACGTTGTAAAATGGACATCATTCATAGCATTTTCAGCTGCACTGATAAAGTTGTCTCTGGCGCTTCCAGTAAAGTGCAGACAGTTTTCACTCAGTAACCGACATGTGATCAAAGCAGGAGGACATATGTTTCAGCGAAAGCAACAGGAATCCTCCACCAGCGTTGGCTTGCAATTCCGCATGTGGAACGAAGAGCTGGAACTCTATTAAACAGTGACAACGACTATGATGGGGCTTGGATGCACGACTCTCTGATTAAACAACTCACATTGCGCCGAACTGAGATATCCAGGCTTGGGACACGATGCATTAGTTTGCTATTTTATTCTGAGCATAATTCACCTGGCACAACAATTTGTAAAGATCCAGCTCATTCCTCCCAATCACAAATAACATCATTCACATCTTTTACTTTCGTTATTTCTTCAAAACATTACAATCTATTTAACACTTGTCCCGGCATTTAAGATTCAACCCAAATATTTTCACATGAAGTGATTTCTAGTCACTCTGTCAGACGCAATCAGTCGAAAAATTACCTTAGAAAACCCAATCATTTCTGTTTACAGTATTGGGAATTTCCCATCTGCTGACAAGGCAGAGTCCTCACAATCAACATTTTCTTTGTTCATCCTGCCTAAAACGTTTACCACTTCTTATTTTCAAGATAGGAGTTTTGTTTATAACACGTTCCAAGAACAGGAACAACCTTCCAATCTCCTGAAGCCGTTTCCAATTTGAAATGGAAGTTTTGTTCCTTTCCCACGGGAAGAGCAGTTAATGAGGAAGGAGTTTCCACGAGCTGTGTCCCAGGGTTTAGCAGGAAGCCCTGATTGAAGCTGCAGTGGCCGCTTTCAGTTGGCATCGGGCGATTGGAGAACATGGTGTCGTATTTTGCTGCGTGTAAACATCTTGCTCCCCGTGGACTCGGGGTGAATCATGAATGAGTTTTCTGAATAACACTGCCTTCCAGTCTCTGGCCATCTGCTATCTAAGGAAATAGAAACAGAAATATTTGGTCAGTTCGATGTCCTGGGCAATGTGAAAGATGGAACAGTCCTGATACAAAATTGGAGACTGGGAAAATGGTTGGAGAGGAAGTAATAAATGAGAATCTGAATAGAAAATTGGAAGTCAGGAGACATTCAATAAAAAGGAAGAGTGTGCAAAAGCAGGTGGAGATGGACATGGAAAAGAAGTGTCACTAGTCCCGAAGTCTTAAATCGATTTATATCTCCAAGATGCTACCAGACCTGCTGAGATTTTCCAGTAATTTCATTTGTTGGTTTAGAAACACAAGATGGCAGTGATCCTGGACCAAGCAGTTCTCCCGTGCTCTGGGCATGTTTGACTTACTGTGTCTATGTCCCACACTGAAACCTCACGATCCTGCCGCACCTCCACCCTCGTTACTGACAATATACTGTTCATTACGTTAAACACAAGAAGAACAACTGCAAAACTTTGAGGGAGAGTTCCCTTCGGTTTCCATCAGAACAATCTGAATCACTGAAAATTGGTTCAGGACCCATGTGATATTGATCCGTCTCTGTCAGACCCCTAGCAAGTGGCCATTCGCTCTCCGTGCCTTTGAACACTTTGGGTGGTGCACGGTTGGTTTGGAACCTCACGTTTTGAAACGGACATCATTCATTGTATTTTCGGCTGCACTGATAAAGTTGTCTCTGGCGTCTCCAGTAAAATGGAAACAGTGTTCACTCAGAAACCGACGTGTGATCAAAAGCAGGCGGACAATGAAAGCAGCAAGAACATTCCCCTGCGAAGGGTTGCAATACTGCACGTGGAACGAAGAGCCGGAATTGTATTAAGCGGTGAAAGCGCCCATTGTGAAGCTTGCACCCACCAACCACAGATTAAGCATCTCACACTGCACCGAATGAGCTAACCAAGCACGGTGCACTGTGGATTAGTTTGCTATTACATTGCGAGCATAATTCATCAGCAGTTTGTTAGGATCCAGTTCATTCCTCCTAATCACAAAAATATCATTCACACCTTTCACTTCAGTTATTTCTTCAAAGCATTACAATCTATTCAGCACTTGTCCCGGGATTTAAGGTTCAGCCTTAATATCTTCATATTTTTACCCTCACCTTTATGTCGCTGATGTGATTTCCAATCACTCTGGCAGACAGTAAATCAGTCGGGAAATTAACTAAGGAAACCCAATCATTTCCGTTTACAGTGTTGGACAGAGTCGTCTCAATCAACACTTTCTTTGTTCTTTCTACCTGAAACCTTTACCACTTCTCATTTTCAAGTCAGGAGTTTTATTTATAACATGTTCCAACGACTGGAGCGACATTCCAATGTCCTGAAGCCCTTTCCAATTTAAAGTGAAAGTTTTGCTCCTTTCACACGGAAAGAGCTGTTACTAAGGAAGGAGTTTGCACGAGTTGTTTCCCATGGCTTGGCAGAAAGTCGCTGATTGAAGCTGCAGTGGCCACTTTCTGTTGGCATCGGGAGCTTGGAGGAAGTGATGTCGTATTCTGCTGCGTGTAAACGTCTCACTCCCTGCGGATTTGGGGTGAATCATGGATGAGTTTTCCCAGTTACAATGTCAATATATGGTGGGGGTAAATGCTTGTGCTGAAATATTTGAGGCTTATTCCCTGGGTGGGCTCGAACCACCAACATTTCAGCCAACTGCGCTGACCATTTAAGATACAGAAACTGGCAACGCAGATATCCAAAAGCAATGTTATCGACGGGATATGAGGATACGTCGGACAGCAGGAACTTGCGTTGTTTTCAGTGACGGTCGCTGATTTTATCACCAAGAGGGTAAGCATACTGAGGAGCTGCAAACACTCAAATTAAAAGGCATCCACGCATGCGCACTGCGCTCACATACATCTCCACATCGTAGTTCACTTACGATGCTGGTATTTGAAACCACGATTCGATAGAAACTGAAGCTTAAAATCCAGCATATTAGACCACTCGACCACGCTACCACACAAAAGCCATCACTCAGATTTGTTTTGACTAGTGTTTCAGCATCGATTCACTTCAGGCACTTAGACCTCGCAAATTTTGTAATGAAATTGGCGTAATTTAAGAAGAAAGACTAAAGAAAATGTACAGACAAGGAACAGGCTCTTCATCCATTCAAGCCTGAGCCGATCCAAATCTACTGTTTAAATCTGTCACCCAATTCCTAAGCATCTGTATCCCTCTGCTCCCCAACTACTCATGCATCTGTCCAGACGCATCTTCAATGTATCTACCGTGATTACCTCTCCCGTCTCTGCTGGGAACGCGTTCCAGACACCCACCACCCGCTGTGTCAAGTAGTTGCCGCGTGTATCCCTCTTAAACTTTTCACCTCTCACCTTGAAAGCGTGATCTCTCGGTATTTAATCCTTCAACTGGGAAATAAAACTTTTCTCTATCTACCCTGTCTGTACCTTCATGATTTTGTAAACCTCAAAAAGGTCCCCCTCAAACACCTTTTTCCTCATGAAAACAAACCTAACCTCCTCAACCTCTCTTCCTAGATTGCACCTTCTATACGAGGCAACATCCGCTTAAACCTTTTACGCTCCCTCTCCAAAGCGTCCACATCCTTTTGCTAATGTGGCGACCAGAAATTTACACAGTATTCTAAGTGTGGCCAGACCAATGTTTTGTTCAATTTTAACATGACTTGCCAGCCATTTTATTCAATACCCCATCCAATGAAGCCAAGCATACTATATGCCTGCTTGTCTACTCGATCCACGTGTGCAGCAACCTTCAGTGTATAATGGACCTGCACTCACAGATCTCTCTGTCCATCAACTTCCCAAAGCTCTTCCGTTCATTGTATAACCCCAGCTAGAATTAGACTGACCGAAATGTGTCACCTCACAGTTGTCTGTTTTGAACTCCAGCTGCCACTTTTCCGCCCAACTTTCCAGTATATCTCTATCCTCCTGTATTCTTAAACAGTCACTTATACTTTCTGCTAGTCCAGAAAACTTCGTGTCATCTGCAAACTTTCTGATCATTCCAACAGTGCTCTCTACCAGATCATTTATGTATATCACAAACAACAGTGGCCACAACACTGACCCCTGTGGAGCACTACTGGTCATCTTTCTCCATTTCCAGAAACTCCATTCAACTGCCATTCTCTGTCTCCTATTGCTCAACTAATTCTTTATCCACCTGTCTAGAACACCCTGCACACCATGTTACTTTACGTTCTGTATTTGGTTACCATGGGGAACCTTATCTAACTCCATACTGTAGTGCATGTATATGACATCAACAGCCTTTCCTTCATCTATCAATTTGGGCACTTCCCCGATAAACTCTGTGCCTCTCACTGACATGCACGTTATTTTCTAAATATGAATAGATCCTATCCTTCAGTACCTTCTCCAGCAACCTTCCCAACACTGATGTTAGGCCCATTGTTCTGTAGTTATCCAGAATATCCCTACTGTCCTTCTTGGACAGGGGACAATATGAGCAACGTTCCAGTCGGCCAGAACCTCACCTGTGCTGAAGCATGCCACGAAGATATCTGTCAGGGCCCCAGCTATGTCCTCTTTCACCTCGCTCAGGAACCAGGGATAGATCCCATCCGTTCCTGGGGATTTGTCCACATTAATTACCCCTAGCCTGCCCAACACAGCTTCCCTACTTATGTCAACATGATCCAGACTAATCAAATGTTTTACTCTAGACTCATCATTCATCATGTTCCTCTCCTCAGTGAACACTGATGCAAAATAATCATTCAGAATCATACCCACTCTCTCAGATTCGACATACAGCCATCCTTCATTTTCCTTCAGTGGACCAATCCTTTCTCTGGTTACCCGTTTGCTTCTTATATATGAATAATAGGCTTTAGGATTCTCCTCAATTTTGCTAGCGTGAAGTTGTTTCATGACCCCTTTTAACCCCCTTCATTCCTCGTTTAAGACTTGTCCTAATCTTCTCATGTTCCTCCAGGGACCATTATGTTCTTAGCTGCCGGGGCGTTATGTATGCTTCCCTTTTCCTCTTGGCGAGTCGTACAATTGTCCTGTCATCAACAGTTCACGAATATTGCCTTTCACATCCTTTGCTTTCAACGGGACATGCCTATCCTGCACTATATTTAACCTACCTTTGAAAGCCTGCCACATATGAACTGTGCTCAACCCTGCTCCGCTGTCTGTAGTCATGGCCGAGTGGTTAAGGCGATGGATTAAAAATCCATTGGGGTTTGCCCACGTAGGTTCGAATCCTGCTAACTACGTTATGAATGCTTTCCTGCTGGAACAATTCTCGCTCAAAGTTCAGAAAACCTATTTTGCAAAGGAGGCCGGTAATTTGATTAGACTTGGGAAACTCGAGTTCTTCATCAGAAATGACCCATATTTAAAACATTATCTCTGTTTCTCTTTCCAGATACACTGCTCGATACATCGGGTTTCTGCAGTTGTTAGTGAACGTCCTAAGCAGAAGTGCTGCTATTCATTAGATTCCTTTAATCCCTGTCCTCTGTTCTCTGACTCGGGTCAGTGGCAACACTTCCTCCTGCTCGTCAAAGTGCTCATTCCCCACCGCTCCCTCTCCCATCATTACAAACAACCGCAGGAAATTGCCACTTAACCATCTTTGTTCCAAAGTGAAACTCACCAGCCTCGGGAATCTCTCCACCAAACGGGATTTCTCATCCCTGGACATGGTGCAAGATTCTGAAGAGATACTGTGATTCTGAAGAGATACTGTGAAAATATTGTCAGTTGTCAGTTGGAAAAATGTTTAAGAAGCAAACCATATAATTTAGGCTCCAGCTTTGGAAATCTTGAGAAACTCTTTGGGAAATGGAATCAGAGGAGGATGAAGAAGTGTGAACTTTCGGACCGAGTAGAGGACGGGACATTGACTCTGATGTTGTCGCGACAGGAACTGATCTGAGACATTGAAAGAATTATCGCTCACGTACGTGAGGAATGCAAACTTCATCTGGACTCTGGGAAAATGAAAAACTCTGGAACACTCAAGACAAAATCCAAATATTGACTGGGATCACGACAGTACGAGTACTATAGATGGGTCAGTTTTTGCCCAGTGTGTGAAGGAGGGCTTCCTGACACAGTATGTCGACATGCCTTCAAGGGACGAAGCCACTTTCGATTTAGTACTGGGTAACGAGCCTGGCTAATTTTAGATTCGGGGGTAGGTGAGCACTTTGGAGACAGCGATCACAATTCTCTCAGGTTTACTTTCGTGATTGAAAGGGATAGGTGTCCTCCACGGAGCAAGAGGTTCAGCTGGTGGAAGGGAAATTACGATGCAATGAGGTAAGATTTTGAAAGGGTAGAATGTGGTAGGAAACTGCAGGGGGTGAGCACATTAAAATGTGGAGCTTATTCAAGGAAAAGCTCCTGTGTGTCCTAGATAAGTATGTATCTGTCAGACAGGGAGGAAGATATAGAATGCGTGAGCCGCGGTTTACAAAGGAAGTGGAATCCCTGGTCAAGAAGAACAAGAAGTCTTATGTTAGGACAAAATGTGAAAACTCAGTTAGAGCGCTCGTGGGTTCCAACGATATCAGGAAAGACCTAAAAAGAGAGCTGAGAAGAGCCAGGAGGAGACATGAGAAGTTGTTGGCAGATAGGTTCAGGGTTTACCCAAAGGCTTTCCATAGGTATGTCAGGAATAAAAGAATGATGAGAGTTAAATTTGGGACAATCAAGGAGAATAGTGGGAAGTTGTGCGTGGAGTCAGAGGAGATGGGGGAAGCACTAAATAAATATTTTTCGAAAGTGTTCGCTATAGAAAATGAAAATGTTGGCGAGGACGATACAGAGATACTTGCGTGTAGACTAGAAGAGATTGAGGTTCACAAGGAAGAGCTATTAGAAATATTGCAGAGTGTGAAAATAGATAAGTCAGCTGGGCCGGATGGGATCTGTCCTAGGATCCTCTGGGAAGCAAGGGAAGAGATTGATGAGCCTTTTGGCGTCGATCGTCAAATCATCGTTGTCTACAGGAATAGTGCCTGTGGAATGGAGCATTGCATATGTTGTTCCCGTGTTCAAAAAGTGTCGTAGAGACAACCCTGGTAATTACAGACCAGTGAGTCTCACTGCAGTTGTTGGCAACATTTTGGAAAAGGTTATTATAGATAGGATTTATGACCATCTAGAAAAGAGTAATCTGATCAGGGACAGGCAGTACGGTTTTGTGATGGGTAGGCCTTGCCGAACGAATCTTATTGACTTTTTTGACAAAGTGACCAAACAGGGAGATGACAGTAAACCGGTTGACGTGGTGTATATGGGTTTCAGAAAGTTGTTCGATAAGGTTCCCCACAATAGGGTATTATACAAAATGCTGTGGAATGGAATTGTGGGAGAGATTGCAGCTTTGATCAATAATTGGCTTGCCAATAGAAAACATTGTTGTAGTTGTTGGAACATGTTCTTCTTGGTGTCCAGGTACTGGCGGCGTACTACGAGGGTCGATGTTAGGTCCACTGCTGTTACATGAGATCTAACCTTGCCAATCAGTCTCCCATGGGGAACATTGTTGAACGCCTTACTGAAGTCCATATAGATCACAGTTACTGCTCTGCCCTCATCACTCTTCTTTGTTACTTCTTCAAAAAACTCAATCAAATTTGTGAGACATGATTTCCCACGCACAAAGCCATGTTAACTGTCCCGAATCAGTCCTTGCCTTTCCAAATACATGTACATTCTGTTCCTCAGGATTCCCTCCAACAATTGGAGTATTCTTGGCAGATGCAGTTTCATGTCGGGAATGCGAGGTCATATACTTTGTTGGGAAGAAACAAAAGACACGCTACTATTAAAATCGATAGAAACGCAAAAGATGTGCACTGCAGATGAGTCTCAGTGTTCTTATACATGAAACGAACAAAGATTAATCACATATTTATTTCTTGCTGGCAAATAAAAAGCCTTTTCTGATGCTCACAATTCAAGAGATGGTTTCCAAGAAAATAGCAAAATTAAGTCACCAGTAGAGTAATCAATTACCAAGATATTCCTTCGTGATGTTTTATGGGACATGTGGGATTTTTTTGATTATGGTTCTCCAAACGTTTTTACAATGGAACGGAGAGTTTTAGATGGGAAGTTAAGATCACGCATGATTATTGCCATTTTTGTCACTCACACACAATTGTTTTTCCTTGTATGATTTATTTCGCTTTGTGGTGACTGCGAGTGGGCCTGTAAACTACACATGCTTGTGAGTTCATTCCTCACTGTTCCTCAACTCCAGCCAAACAGAGTTTACATCCTTCTTTCCTGAATCAAGGTAATCTCTAATCATTGCATATATGTCATTAACACTTCGGTATTTCACAGGCCTCTGTATATCATCTTACAATATTAATTGATCCTTTACTGTGTTGCAGTTGTGCATAAGAAGAGAAAAATAGAATAGAGAATGGTGGACCTCCGCTTCACACACCCGTTATTGAAGCGAAAATGCAGATTACTGCCCATAATACGATCGTGGAAGCATGTGCCAAACCCTCAGGAAACACAGAATAAGTGCAGTGCCACAGGGCATGTCTGGTACAGCACTACAAAGACAACAGAAATGCTTACCTGAGCTTCTATTTTGGATGTATTTCAAATGAGCAATAGAGTGTTTCATGTGGTCCATCAGGAGTTACCTCACACTAGGAAGTAACCAGTGTTGCAGACAGTGATATCATCCGAGTTCCAAGCCCTGGAATCAGAGACATTCAATATTCTGTGCATAACTGCAAGGAACAGCTGTCCGAGGCGTTTACAGTCCAGATGAAATTATGAATGCAGCTCTCTAGCTGTCAGCCTCTTTCTCCTTTGTCGTGTTTCGTGCAGTCCCTGCGTGGAATCTCGTCAACCACGCTTGACCTGCACATGATGCGGATTGGGCCTTGTTTTCTCGTGAGTTGTTGTCTGAGTGAGGTTCTCGGTTTCTATGCTGTCATACGTCCGAGTGTTCGGAGGAGTCTGGATATCGTTTTCCAGAATTTGTTTTTAATACAGGGAAGCATAATTTAAAAATTACCTCAAAGCATATCCTCGTTGCGAACTTTGTGTGCCATGCATTTGCGAATGAAGGTGTGTGGATATTGGTTCTTGGTAAAGAATTTGTGTGGGCGTCAGTCCAGCAGTCCCTAGTAGCAATACGTACAAACGGCAAGGGCCACACATTCGACTAGAATAGCACAACAATAATAGGACAGGGCAAGCAGAAGACAGCCAGACAATTCCTGGAAGCAGGGCACTCATCCACGGATTCCATCCGTTGGACCCAATCTGCAATCGCAACAAGCGGAAGCAGCGGTAATGAAACCAAATGAATTCGTACCAAAACATGAGAGCAGCGTTTCACAGGAACCTCTGCAGCGCTGAGAATGTCGCCCAGACAGGCGAGGAAAAGTCTGCAAACCATATTCCTAGCGTCACCGAACTTTCCAACAAGAACTCCAGAAGCATCCGAGCTTCACAACTTTCTGCTCCAAAACACTCTGCTTTTCCACAACAGAGAATTGCACACTCAACTACCGCGTGTAAGATGAGAATACCAGCCCCTACACTACCAAGGGCGGCAGTAAGAGCGAGGGGAAATAGCTGACACTGTCATTCCACAGCTACAAACGCTCTTTTTGAAAGGTACATTTTCGTATGAATGTCAGGGCAGCAGTAGAATATGGGAACTAAACAGCCCGCGCTGTGTATTCATATTCTGGACAATGTGAGTTGTTCACAGCTTTCCCTGAAAGTGAGTGGACGTCGTTATTTCACCGCTGTTGTGAAGCCAGATCCTGCACTGAATCTGCTCCCTCGTTTTTCGTTGTTGTGGCTAAAAGGTGGGCAATCGCAACGTGAAACTTTGTTATATTTCTCTCATTTCCTTCATTACTGTCCTGGTGAGGGAGCCTGGAGATTGGCTCGCTCGATCAGATGGAGGCACCAGCGCATTGTTGACCTAATTTAATCGAGAATATAATTGGTAATATTCACTTTGTATGGTACAGTTTTCTGTTATGTTTTATGTTACTTGAGGACTTTCTGTTACTTGGCAATGCACTCAATCTCCAGAATGTCGGCAAGCTCCGTTTGGAATTGTTTCGGTGCTATTTGTGTGAGCAGTTCATGACGTACAAGTCTCGCACTGCCTCACAGACAGAAGTAATGAGTTTGTGTGTCTGATAATGACTCTGCCTTTTGAGTTTTGCACCTTGTCCACGTTAAGAGCTGTCAGTTTTTGGATTCTCTGGAGAGTTGATGGGACAACACGATTTGTGAGGTTTTTTTTAGTCAACGAAATTATTTGATGGAGAACTTGGGAATGTATCAAGGAGAATGGTCATTGTCTGTAAATGCCTGGAAAACATTCCTCTCTGTGTCATTTCAAAACATTACGCCTCAAGAAAAAATAAAATTCAAACATGCTGACTTAGTAACAAACAGCATGCGTTTTTGCAAGTGGTCTATTCAAACTGTTGTCAGGTACTGGAGTGTCACAGAATTGCCGAGCACGGAAGCAAACCTTCCTATCCAACTTGCACCTGCTGAACAGATGACCGTAACTAATCTAAACATATTTGCCAATATTTGTCCCTTATCTCTCCGAACACTTCCTGTCTGCATACCCATTTAGATGCCTTTGAAGTGTTGTGAGTGCACCAAAATCTGCCACTAAATGTGGCAATTTATTCCACACGCGCAAAAATGTCAGTATTAAAAACAACTGTCGCTCACATCCCTTTCAAATTGTACTGCTCTCACATAAAACCTATGCTATCTCGCTTTAAACTTACGTGACTTCTGAAAAAGTGTAGATTGACGATGTGCTCTGCTCGTCTACCTCATGATCTTGTAAACTTTTCCAAGGACATCCCTCAGGCCTGAAGCTCCGGGGAAAACTGTCGAAGAATATTCAGCTTCTCACTCATGTCCACACCGTGCAAACCTTTCAAATCGTTGTAAATATTTTTTTAATTATGCGAAGGTATTCATAGAAAGTGCCAGGGGAAATTGCCTGAAGTGAAGCGATGCTGAAACATTAGTCTTGACAGGTTTGGCGCTTAGTTATCGTCAGGGAGCGTCGCCGAGTGGTTTAATATAGGTAAAAACAATGAATGCAGATACTGGAGACCAGATTGAGGATTAGTGGTGCTGAAGAGCCCTGTATTCCTGATGAAGGGCTTTTGCCTGAAACATCGATTTTACTGCTCCTCGGATGCTGCCTGAACTGCTGTGCTCTTCCAGCACCACTAATCCAGAGAGGTTTAATGTGCTGGGTTTCGGGTCCAGTCTCTATTGCGTCGTGGGTTTGAAACCAAACTTTGCAATAGAACAACTGCAGGCAGCTTCTTATGACAGAACTACACAGGTCCTGATGTTGCTTTATGGGTGTGTTTGTTACTCCTCGAGTCTCTCACCCTCTCTGCGATAAACACGGGAACATGAGCAACTGATTCTTAAAATAATGAGAACGACTGCTGTTCACTTCCTCTCGAGCACTGTGCGTTTGGATGTGTAGACGCACAATTTTGCTGCCAGTTGCTGTGTCTCAAATGGTCAGAGCATTTGGCTGAAATGTTGGTTGTCCAAGCCCAAAAAGAGCACAGAGCCTCAAATATTTCACATCAAGTATTGTGACCGACCATATACTGACAATACAACCACGGGAACTCATCCATAATTGACCCTGAGTCCACAGTGAGTGAGACGGTCACGTGCAGCAGAATGTGACCCCACTCTCTACAAACCCCTGCTGCCACTAGAAAGGGGCCACTGTAGTTTCAATCAGCGGCTTTCTGCCCAGCCCTGGGACACACCTAATGGAAACTCCTTCCTCAGGAACGGCTGTTACCGTGTGAAAGGGTAAAAAATTCGAATTCAAATTGGAAATGGCTTCAGAAGATTGTTCCTGTTTTTAAAACATTTTATAATCAGAATTACTCTCTCGAATATTAGAAGTGGTAAACTTTGTAGGCAGGTAGAACAAAGAAAGTGTTGAATTGTGAGGACTCTGTCTCTTCAGCAGATGGGATTCCCTACACTCTAATCAGAAACGATTTGGTTTCCTGAGGTATTTTCCCGATTGACTGGCAGTCTACCAGAGTGTCTGGGAATCAGTTCGGCGACCTAAGGATCAGGGTCAAAATATTAGCAGAGAATCGTAAATCCCGGGTCAAGGCCTAAATGGATTGTAATAGTCTGAAGGAATAAATCTGTGATTTGAAAGACTTGAATAATGTTATTTGAAATGGGGAGGAATGAACGAGATTTTTGAAAATTGCCGTGTCAGCTGAATTAAACTCAGTATGAAATCATAAATTAACCAACACCAATCCTGTCCTGGTTCGCTCAGTCGGTAGAGCTTGAGACCTTTCATCTCAATGATGTGGGGTCGAGACCCACGCAGGGAGCTGTTGTTTGCTAATCGGTTTGCCGCTCTCCATTAATGTTGCAAGAGCGAATTCGCTCGCTGAGGCAGGTTTTGTTGACACATTTTTCCCTCCGTTTTTGATCATCTCTTGATTTCTGAGTGAAAACTGTCTCCACTGTACTGCAGGTGCAAGAGACAAGGTTACCAGTTCAGCCGAATATGCTATAAACGATGTCCCTTCCAAAACGTGAGTTACCATTTCAAACGTGCCCCAACCAAAATGTCCAGAGACGTCGAATGCGAATGGCCACATGACAGTGACAGCTGCATGTCAAATGGTGCTGCTGAATTAACTGAATGAGAATGCTCTGATGGAAACTGAATGGAACTCTCCCTGAAATTTTCCCAATTCAATCGGTACATGATGCTGTTGTGTACCAATATGGGTTTACGTCATGAACAGCTTGTTGTCAGTAACAGAGGTGGGGGTGATGCAGGATAGTGAGGTTTCCGTGTGTGTCAGAAGTGATTTGTTCGAACAGGGAATTCAAACGTCCACAGAGCAGACATAGCTGATTGGTCCAGGATCACACTTCTCCCTTCTGTTTCAGTACCAACAAAATAAATTGCGGGAAAATCTCAGCAGGTCTGGTAGAATCTTGGAATGGAAAACCGAGTTAAATCTTCAAGCCCAGTGACACTTATTTCTCCATGTCCATCTCCGTCTACCTTTTTTATTGAATATCTCCTGACTCTCAACTTTATACTCAGTTTCTCTTTTATTACTCCGTCTCCAAACATTCTCCCAGTCTCAAAATTTAATAGCAGATCTGTTCCATCTCTCACCTCACCGAGTTATGAGAGGAGGACTTCGAAATGCACGATTAACTCTGTTTCTATTTCCTTAGATACTGGATGGCCAGAGACCAGAAGGCATCGGAGGACAGTTAGAGCTTTCAGCCCATCTGGTCTGCCCACCATTCGGTCATGACTCATATCGTTCCCAAACCAATTTTCAGCCTTCTATCTGTGACACTTAGCTCCCCTGAATTTAGGATCCAGTCTTTTTCCCAGAGTGTGAATGAAACCATCCCAACCATCTCCACATCTGCTGGCAGCTGTTGCACCATATCTGTGTGTGATCGAGCTCAATTTCAGTCCCACACAGCAAACACGTCTGTTCTGAGCAATGCAATCCCCGCTGCATGACAGATCGATCGGGTCTCTGACCCCACGGTTTTTCTGCGAGGCAGTAGTTAGTTCCTTCACCACCCACGGCAAGGACCGGTGCTTCAAAATGTGGGGACAAAGAACGAAAGGCACAAGATTTTGTACAGGTTCGGTCGAAAGGGTTATTGTCAACTTCAGTGGAGTCCCTGCTTCAGAGTCTGGGTTTGAATCGCCCAGGCCTGGATAAAATTCCAAGTCAGGAAATGAAGATTTATTTCTCTTCTTGTGGCTAATCTGAATGAAAACCATTTTCTGCTTCCACAGAGAGCACAGACCCGATTCTGCCAGAAGGAATCCAGTGATTGATTGCATCCAACTGGAATCATAGAGTTATAGAGATGTACTGCAGGGAAACAGACCCTTCGTTTAAACCTGCCCATGGTGATCGGAAATCCCAACCCAATTTGGTCCCTCTTGCCAGCACACGGCCCATATCCCTCCAAACCCTTCCTACTCATATACCATTTCAAATGACTCTTAAATGTTGCAATTGTACGAGCCTCCACCACATCCTCTGGCAGCCATGGCAGCACATACACGAATAAATTGTCACTGCAAATCCCCTCTAAGGATCTCGCCTTTCTGAGCTGAAACTATCTCGCTGTACATTCAATGTCGCTATGTCTAATTCTTGGAACTCCCTCCCTATCGACATCATGGCTGTATCATTGTGTTGAGCACTTCGAGGACGAAGTAAAGTAACTTACCATCTCAATCTCTTGAGTAATTATGGTTGGGCAGTGAAGCCTATCCCAAAGAGTGACGTGCATTCTCCAGAATTTCGTTTGAAAAAGCTGCAGTTTCCAAGTGGACACCCGAAAGTGGTCCGGAACAAGCGTAAAGTTTCGAAGGGAAAGTAGGATAAACTGAAAGTCAATGATGACTGGGATGAATGAGGCAGAAAGTGAGTGAGGAGCTGTTGGTACAAGGATCAATGTCAGTGCTAATGGTTTAGCCCTTACTGCCCACTGTTAACACCGACTTACACACCACTCCTGGTAAATTCACCACAATTACCCTGGTCTCTTGGTATGAGTTTCCCTCTGTGCATATTCACGCGGTAAATCGGCCCAGGGATGATGAACGCATACCGTTTATCCTGTCAGGTTAAAGAGGTGAAGGCATCCGTTTGAAATCAAAGCAAGAAGAGATTGCCTCTTCCTGTACATTTTCAGTGGAGAGTCACCAGCTGTGAACTTCTTTCCTGCACAAGCGGACGTTGATATAAATTCTCATGGAGCAGCTTTATTACAGAAAGGTGGTCCGATTAACTGTGATCATATACTTGATTAAATGCCCTTATTGATTTGAAGAATAGCGTCTGTGGTTTCGTCAGTTAAAGCATATAGTAACAACCAGGCGTTAATGGTGTCAAATGCTGTCAAATGTTCTGTACATTGAAAGTTCATTGTTTAAACTTTTTGTAAGAGCCGTATTGTTTATCCAACATCGCGAAAGTGACGGCTCAGCATGCTTCTTGTGTTTGAGCTCAGTCCGTTGTTATTTCCTGCTACCAAGCCCTACCGCCTGATGTGGACCCATTAATCTATGTTCTATCCTGCTAATTCAACGCAGAGTTCTTTTTCCTCTGTTCGACAAGGATTTGTCTATCTCTTCTACTATTATTCTCCGTCCGTCTTTTCAAGTTTTTTTGGGAATACTGAAGAGACGCAGGAGACACTGCAGACTTGCAGGACAATGTTGTAGTAATAACGCATCCAATGAGATAATTGCTCTCATTGTCTGCTGTCACCATTCATTGATTTTAGGCAAACGGCAATGGCATCATAGAAATCCTATAATTGGAGTGAAACTCCTTTTTTTCTGGTCTATTATGAATACTATTTAGAATTGTAAAAGCTCATAACGTTTTGAGTGAACAAATGTCATCTGATCTCAGACCTAAGTAACACAGACATTACTTGGAGACTATGAGCCCAGTTCTACACACTCTGGCCGGGGGGAAGGGGGGGGGGCGGAGAAAGTCACGGAACAGCCTCCTATTTTAACACTTTTCCAAGAGTAGAAATGAAAAATGAGGGATATTGACGGACAGAGAGTGGGAGAACGTAGAAGAGAGTGAGATGGTACAGAGACACAAAGGGAGACAAACAGAAATTATCCATTCACTATGGCTGCTCATTGACATAAAGGCGAAGAAAAAGGTAATGAAGGCCAGCCTTTCACCAACTCAGGGCAACAGCAACAGCATTACAGCCGATAAAGAAATTTTGCATTTTTACACATGACGTCTATCAGCTAATGAGAGATTCTGGTGAGTATGCTGTTTCACGAAGTGAAATTGACAATTACCCAGGCAATAAAACAATAAAAAGCATAAGTAGCCTGAATCTGTGATATGAAACATTAAATCTCTTTGTCTCCACAGATGCTGTCAGAGTTTCTCTGTCAATTCCTGTTGTTGATTCAGATTTCCAGGATTCGCACTTCTTTGTTTTATGCTAGTCTGAATCCTGTTTGTGACAATACTCGATTAATTGCCAATTCCATACAACATTCCCTGCTTTGGGAAGGTTGTCAACAACATAAACGTTCAGAGGAAATCCCGCATTGCTACAGCAGTGAGAGCACTGAGTCCTTAAAGTAGACTTCCACGGAAAGTGAAATATGTCGCTGTAAGTTTTTTCAATGAATCCACTTTTTTTTTTCATTTGTGATCATTTTAGCTGCGTATCAGTTTCTTTCTTTCTTCTATTTCTGTCCGCTAGGAAAAGGCCTTTCCGCCCATCTGCAGTTCGGGTTATTGAACATTCATCTTTTCGAGTCCAGGAGCTACTATTTCTTGGAGGACCTTTTGCACTGCATCTCGGGTAGGGTGGGTGCGAGGCTGTATCACTATATTCATCTGTCTATGGATATCGGAGAAGGGTCTATCTATTCCACACCACCAGGCTTCGTCATCGCTCTTCTGAATCTTGGTTATTATTACCCTTGCCATGGCACCTCCTTCCTTGATAACAGGAAACCGATATCCCGTGTCAGGTGTATCTGTAGCCGTGGTAGATACTACTAAGTGCCAGTAACTGGGTACACAAGGATCTCTGCGTAAATATTTAGTGACTTATTTATAGTCGTCTTGGTTACCAAACGGGCATGGGTGGCATGTAAATGTCAACTTAACATCCTTGGTTAAGATTACCGACTGCGGTTCTATCCCAGACACCCCTGCCTTCACGACTCGTCCTGCCATGCAGCCCCATATTTCTATGAGTCTACTAATCACTACTTACACTTATTTGGATCCGGTGTTGTCCAATGTCTCCTCAATGTCAGCTACACGTTTGCAATGGCTGGCGTGTATCAACGTGGCTCTTTCGGCAATCTTAACAGCTGTCTGTGTTGTAGGGAGCCCTTGGAACAATCCCAGCCAGCTCTTCGCCTTCATGCTTTTGCTCCTGAAGTCTTTCACCACCAGCCAGTCTTCAGGTTCTAGATTGTGCATCTTCCCTTCTGTAGGTTGGGGTAGTGCTGCCCTTCTTTTGATTCTGTATTTGAGACAGAAGTGTGGAGAGTTTTATACCGTAACATAACATCTCGTCCTCACAGTGGTCTGTTACCTGTCTTACAATCGGTCTTGGGCCAATTCCTGTATTGGGCCACCTTCCAAACAAAATCTCAAACGTCCTAAGATTTACTCTTCCTCTCCTTCATATACATTAGCACAATTGGAAATGCCTTTGTCCATGTAACCTCTAGTTCCTCACAATATTTTGTCAATTTATTTTTAAGGGTAATTTTCTCTCTTTCCACTGCCCCACCGCTCCCTGGGTGATAGGCACAATGTTGCCTCACCTTTATTCACAAGTAATCACTGATCTGCTGTCGGGCAATATTTATAAATGGCTTTCCATTGTCGCTGCTTAGCTTTTCAGGGATGCCCCATCTCGGAATTATTTCAGTTAGCAAAGTCTTGGCTACCGCACTGGCATCCTGTTTAGACGTCGGAGCACTTTCAACCCTTGGGAAAACATCAACTATTACCAGACAATGCCTTTTCCCTTCGCTGGGTGTTAGTTCAATAAACTCCATCTGTAAATGTTCAAAGGGTCTTTGGGATTGGGGGTGTTCTGCCTGATTCATTTGTATTCCCCTCCCCACATTATTAGTGGCACAGATAACACATTATTCACATTATTTTTTGAGTAATGAGTAAATCCCTTTCTGTACCAGCGTGCTGAAATATTGTCGTACATCCCCACTTTTGAGACATGATCCTTACCGTGTGTTACTTTGGCATAGAAAGGGAATAAAGATCGTGGTCGAAAGGGTTTACCATTGGGGCCACACCACATCCATTCCCTCATTCTGCACCCTGCCCTTGTCCATTCACGCTTCTCTTTCGATGTGGCCTGCGACTGTAACTCCCATAAATCTGCTTTGGATTACAAATATTTGACATACACATGTCAAACTGATCACTTGGCGGCTGATTGGCTGCCGTCCTTGCCGCTCAGTCTACATTTTCATTGCCTTGAGAAATTGAATCATAATTTTTCCTGTGGGCTTCACATGGACATATAGTGATTGATTTAGACAATCGGACTGTTTTCAGGAGGTCAGAGATCAGGCCATGTTATGTGATTTGCTTTCCAGTGGAGGTCAAGAAGCCCTTGTTTTTCCATAGGGATCCAAAATTATGTCCAACCCCGAATGCATATCTGCTGTCGATGTAAATATTCACTGTTCCTCCTTCGGCCAATTTACATGCCTCAATCAAGGCAATCATCTCTGCTGCTTGCGCTGACAGATGAGAAGGAAGTGATCCCGCTTTGACTACCTCGTGGGTAGTTGCTACAACATACCAGACACTGGCCTATCTCTTTGCTTCTGAATACTGACCTATCCACAATAGAACGCCGTATCCAGATTCTAAATTGGTGAATCCTACACGTCTGGTCTCGGGCTTCAAATGTCATTAATTACAGCGACACAGTCATGTGGGTTTCCGTCTCCTTATGTGGGGAGAAGACAAGCAGCATTAAGGACGTTACATCGCTTTATTGTCATGTTAGGCTTCTCCAATAGCATAGCATTGTATGTGAGCCAACGTGCTGCCGACATGTGTGCTCTGTTTTGCTCAGAAAGCAGTAAGGATACTGCATGTGGGACCAGTAGGTTTAATTCAACAAAGCGGACTATGTCCCTGGAAGCTCCAACAGTCATTTCAAATGCAGGCACAACACGGAGGCATTTATGCAAAACTGCCGTTACGGGATCTAAATTGAGGTGAAAAATAAGCTACTGGCCTCAATTTTCCACACGTAATTCTGCATCAGCACAGATGTCATGCAGGCACGCTTCGCATCCACTGTTTGTACAAAAGGCTTGTTTGGATTTGGAATCCCAGTGTCGGTGTAGTTTGGAGTGCCATTTCAATTCAAAAAAGGCACTCTAGGCCTCAGGGGTCACTGCAACGGACTCTAGCTCTGCAAACCTGGACCATGAGCTATGTCAATTTTGGGCGCCTGAAGGGTTGCGTAATGTGGGTTAAACATTCTAAGTAGGATCACATGACCAAAAAGGATAGCAATTGTTTCTTCATGTGAGGCTTTGAATTTTGCTGGTTTGCTTGAATTCTGTCTTGACCAATGACCTTTCCTTGTTCAGATATTAAGTGACCTAAGAACTTCAACTGTTGTTCCACAAGTTGTAGTTTTGCAAGACTAGATGGCAGAGCACCGCAAGCCTACCTTTCTCACATTGTTTCTATTTAATGCTGCGATTAAGCATTCGTTTACATACTGCAGAAGGGCTGACCCCTTCCCCGGTTAAAACAAGAGTCTCCAGACTCCTGTGTAGAGCCTCGTTAATTATGGTGGGGACTCACAGTAATCTTGAAAATGTCACGTGAAAGTATACTATTTGCCTTTGAATGGAAAAGTCAACCAGAATTGACTGTCGGCGTGTAACGGTACACAAAACAAGGTATTTGCAAAATCCACAATAGAGAGCCATTTACATCCGGTGGAATTTGAGCCAATATAATATAGGGGTTGGGAACATTTGGGGTGTGCAGAACAACAGCGTTCTTGATAACCTGCAGGTCATGAACAAACCTCCATTCCCCCAATTCACCTGGAATGTGTGCCTTTTTTAACGAAAAAAATGGGTGTTCTCACCAGTGATTATTCACGGGGGATTATCACTCCAGCCTAGAAGAGAGATTCAAAGACTGGAGTAATTTCTTGCACAGCCTCGGGTTTTAACGGCTCTTTTGCTATGCAAGGACAATACTCAGACTTCGGGGTTATTCTTAAGGGTTCGTATGAGCCCCACATCGTGTTTGCCTTTTGCCCTGAAATCAGTTGCGACCCTTCTTAATCTTGGGTCAGAGACATCTACTATAGGTAAACGCCAGACGACACTCCTGGCGGGGATTACATGGACTGCCCTGTCTGCCTGAATTAGCCAATTTAGTTTCTTCCTATCCGTCCTTATAAATGCATTGAAGCAGATACCTACATCGACCCTGAAGATACAATTTTCGTTTTTTGTGCCGTCGTACATTCTGACACCTGTCGCTGGATGCCTTCGCCAATGATCCGTGAGGAAAAGAGCCTTCCACATAAAAAAAAAACAGGGTCTACTTACCGTCACAGATACTGAGAAAAGTTTAAAGTGACATCTGTGATCATTCCAATAAAATTCGCACAATAACAACTGATCTGGTTTAACCAATCTCCTGAACCAATCCTTCTGTTATGATTTGTCAGAACCATCGCGGTGTATGTGTGCTGTGCGGTGCAGCATATCTCCAGCAAGAAAAGCGGTGTTAATGGGATTAAAATGGCTACTTGCTTCCTGGGTGAGTGAATCGCTCAAGGAACCTATCGCTCTCTGACATGCATCACGGGTTGTGATTCGTATTTTCCAGGTAAAAACAATGGCTGCAGATGCTGGAAACCATATTCTGGATCAGTGGTGCTGGAAGAGCATAGCAATTCAGGCAGCATCCGAGGAGCTTCGAAACCGACGTTTCTGGCAAAAGCCCTTCATCAGGAATAAAGGCAGAGAGCCTGAAGCGTGGAGAGATAAGCTAGAGGAGGGAGGGGGTGGGGATAGAGTAGCATAGAGTACAATAGGTCAGTGGGGGCGGAGATGAAGGTGATAGGTCAGGGAGGAGAGGGTGGAGTGGATATGTGGAAAAGGAGCTGGGCAGGTCGGACAAGTCCGGACAAGTCAAGGGGACAGTTTTGCTGGAGGTTAGAAACTAGGATGAGGTGGGGGAAGGGGAAATGAGGAAGCTGTTGAAATCCACATTGATGCCCTGGGGTTGAAGTGTTCCGTGGCGGAAGATGAGGCGTTCTTCTTCCATGCGTCTGGTGGTGAGGGAGCGGCGGTGAAGGAGGCCCAGCACCTCCATATCCTCGGCAGAGTGGGAGGGGGAGTTGAAATGTTGAGCCACGGGGCGGTTTGGTTGATTGGTGCGGTTGTCTCGGAGATGTTCCCTAAAGCGCTCTGCTAGGAGGCGCCCAGTCTCCCCAATGTAGAGGAGACCGCATCGGGAGCAACGAATACAATAAATGATATTAGTGGATGTGCAGGTAAAACTTTGATGGATGTGGAAGGCTCCTTTAGGGCCTTGGAAGGAGGTGAGGGAGGAGGTGTGGGCACAGGTTTTACAGTTCTGGCGGTGGCAGGGGAAAGTGCCAGGATGTGAGGGTGGGTCGTAGGGGGGCGTGGACCTGACCAGGTCGTCACGGAGGGAATGGTCTTTGCGGAAGGCGGAGAGGGGTGGGGAAGGAAATATATCCCTGGTGGTGGGGTCTGTTTGGAGGTGGCGGAAATGTCGGCGGATGATTTGGTTTATGCGAAGGTTGGTAGGGTGGAAGGTGAGCACCAGGGGCGTTCTGCCCTTGTTGCGGCTGGAGGGGTTGGGTCTGAGGGCGGAGGTGCGGGATGTGGACGAGATGCGTTGGAGGGCATCTTTAACCACGTGGGAAGGGAAATACGGTCTCGAAAGAAGGAGGCCATCTGGTGTGTTCTATGGTGGAACTACTCCTCCTGGGAGCAGATACGGCGGAGGCGGAGGAATTCGGTATACGGGATGGCATTTTTGCAATAGGTAGGGTGGGAAGAGGTGTAATCCAGGTAGCTGTGGGAGTCGGTGGGTTTGTAAACAATATCAGTGTCAAGTCGGTCGTCACTGATGGAGATGGAGAGGTCCAGGAAGGGGAGGGAGGTGTCAGAGATGGTCCAGGTAAATTTAAGGTCAGGGTGGAATGTTTTGGTGAAGTTGATGAATTGCTCAACCTCCTCGCGGGAGCACGAGTTGGCGCCAATGCAGTCATCAATGTAGCGGAGGAAGAGGTGGGGAGTGGTGCAGGTGTAATTACGGAAGATCAACTGCTCTACGTAGCCAACAAAGAGATAGGCATAGCTGGGGCCCATACGTGTGCCCATGGCTACCCCTTTGGACTGGAGGAAGTGGGAGGATAAAAAGGAGAAATTGTTAAGGGTGAGGACCAGTTCGGCCAAACGAATGAGAGTGTCGGTGGAGGGGTACTGTTAGGAACGTCTGGAGAGGACAAAAAGGAGGGCTTGGAGGCCCTGATCATGACGGATGGAGGTGTAGAGGGATTGGATCTCCATGGTGAGGGATGAGGCGTTGCGGGCCGGGGAAACGGAAGTCTTGAGGAGGTGGAGGGCGTGGGTGGTGTCTCGAACGTATGTGGGGAGCTCCTGGACCAGGGGGGATAGGACAGTGTCGAGGTAGGTAGAGATGAGTTCAGTGGGGCAGGAGCATGCTGAGACAATGGGACGGCCAGGGTGGTCAGGCTTGTGGATCTTGGGAAGGAGGTAGAAGCGGGCAGTGCGGGGTTCCCGGACTATGAGGTTGGAAGCTGTGGGTGTGAGATCTCCTGAGGTGATGTGGTTCTTATGGTCTGGGAGATGTTGTTTTGGTAATGGGGGGTTGGGTCATGGTCAAGGGGGCGGTAGGAAAAGTTGTCCTCGAGTTGGCGTTTGGCTTCAGCGATGTAGAGGTCAGTGCGCCAGACTACCACTGCGCCCCCTTTGTCCGCTGGCTTGATGGTGTGGTCAGGATTGGAGCAGAGGGATTGGAGGGCTGCGCGTTGTATGGTGCACACCAGATGGCCTCCTTCCTTAGAAACCGCAATTTCCCTTCCCACGTGGTTAAAGATACCCTCCAACGCATCTCGTCCACACCTCTGCCCTCAGACCCAACCCCTCCAACCGTAACAAGGGCAGAACGCCCCTGGTGCTCACCTTCCACCCTACCAACCTTCGCATAAACCAAATCATCCGCCGACATTTCCGCCACCTCCAAACAGACCCCACCACCAGGGATATATTTCCCTCCCCACCCCTCTCCGCCTTCCGCAAAGACCGTTCCTTCCGTGACTACCTAGTCAGGTCCACGCCCCCCTACGACCCACTCTCACATCCTGGCACTTTCCCCTACCACCGCAGGAACTGTAAAACCTGTGCCCACACCTCCTCCCTCACCTCCTTCCAAGGCCCTAAAGGAGCCTTCCACATCCATCAAAGTTTTACCTGCACATCCACTAATATCATTTATTGTATCCGTTGCTCCCGATGCGGTCTCCTCTACATTGGGGAGACTGGGCGCCTCCTAGCAGAGCGTTTTAGGGAACATCTCCGAGACAACCGCACCAATCAACCAAACCGCCCCGTGGCTCAACATTTCAACTCCCCATCCCACTCTGCCGAGGATATGGAGGTGCTGGGCCTCCTCCACCGCCGCTCCTTCACCACCAGACGCATGGAAGAAGAACGCCTCATCTTCCGCCTCGGAACACTTCAACCCCAGGGCATCAATGTGGATTTCAACAGCTTCCTCCTTTCCCCTTCCCTCACCTCATCCTAGTTTCTAACCTCCAGCAAAACTGTCCCCTTGACTTGTCCGGACTTGTCCGACCTGCCCAGCTCCTTTTCCACCTATCCACTCCACCCTCTCCTCCCTGACCTATCACCTTCATCTCCTCCCCCACTGACCTATTGTACTCTATACTACTCTATCCCCATCCCCACCCTCCTCTAGCTTATCTCTCCACGCCTCAGGCTCTCTGCTTTTATTCCTGATGAAGGGCTTTTGCCAGAAATGTCGATTTCGAAGCTCCTTGGATGCTCCCTGAATTGCTGTACTCTTCCTGCACCACTGATCCAGAATTCGTATTTTCCAGCCTGCACTGTTAAGTCTTCTTTTTGCATTACCTGCAAGCCTGTCGGGGTACTGCGCAAATCCGATCCCAGTTTCACTCTGAGATCAGATTTACAGAACAGGATTCCGATAACAGAAATGAGAATTGGAATGTTTCCCCATTACTGGTTTCGCACAATTGGGGTGCGGTAAATCTCTCTCGAGTCACGATTCCTGATGCACCCATTAAGTTCAGGAAACTTCCGTTCATCTTTATTTGCGTCGACTCTCTGAACTGCCTTGATTTATGTTCTGAATATGTTGCCCTAGAATCTTCCAAAAAAGTAAGAGTTGCACCTTCCACATATAACATAGATGTAAGCATTGACGTATATGCATCATGGTTGTACTGAAAATTTCGTTCACGCTTCGCAAACTCAGTGCTCAGTATAGAGGTGGGACATGTTTCAGTAGAGATGAGCATAAGCGAGTATTCGTTGCCAAACATAAAGCAAAGAGGTTTACCTGTAACTTTGGGGCTGCCCACTTCCACCTCAACCTTCCTCCATTAGTCACCCTGCTGCCCAGCCTCCAGGGCCGATTGAGGCCGTCTGGGCGTGCACTGCCTCACTCAGTGGTCCATTGCTCTGCAAACAAAGCACCCGCCAGATTTACCTCTGCCAGCCCTTCGTTAAACGCACCACCTCCTTCCAACGCATGGGCGACCATTTGCATCATAGTAAGCTGAGCTTTATGTGTTTGCTGTTCCATCTTTAATTTCCGTTTTTCCTTCTCTTGGGCGAAAGTTTTCAGCATGTAGCACGTGGAGTTCCATCAAATTCAGGTTTCCCGTGTCCCAGGTAATACATTGGCAAGACGCCTCATGTAATGGGTGCCTGATAGCTTTCACATATTCCCTTTGAAGAACAATTCGCTTCTTCTTCACAACACTTCAAGGTCAGTGGCCTGAAACATTCGAGTTCCTTTCCAGACATGGAGTTGTTGTTTTTTTCTAATTCCTTTGCTGTTGATATGGTAGTTTGCTGGCCTTGTAAGTCTGCTATTAGTTCGGTTTAAATATACATAGATTCTCTTTCTGTCTGCATCACTTGCCCTCTGCAAAGTCAGGCCCTTACTTTTTTTGTTTCCCTGTGCTTTTATTGGTTTCAAAAGAAATGTTAATTTTCCATTATAATGGACATCACATTATTTTCACAGGTCGGTGCAGCATCGAGGGCCGAAGTGTCTGTACTGCACTGTAACGTTCTATGTTGTAAGATACATTTCCTGCTGGTTTCCGATGTCTCTCCTCACTGTGGAAACGTCGAGACACATCTTCCAGTGATTTGTCTGCACTTCATTCAATCCAGAAAACTGTAGTTCCTGCTGAGAAGGTGATCTCTCTACAATGGAGAGAGGAAAACAGAGTCGGTGACAAAGCTGAGATCATTTAAGTTCAGTCCAGAATCAACAAAAATTACCCCGGTCTTCCAGTGTCCTGTCACTTTAACATTGCATTGTGTACCCAAGCCATCATACCAGTCTCTGGTCTGCTGCAGTTCTCCTTCAAGGCACAGTGCAAGCTGGAAGATTGGCAACTCATTTTCTACTGAAAGACCATGCAGATTTCAGGACCCAACATCGAGTTCAATCATTCTGGATCCTGTCTGCCCTCTTCCACATTTTTCACCCACCCACACATCCCATCAGTTCCGAACACGAATCATTGGACTCGAAGCATTCACTGTCCTTTCTCATCATAGATGGACAAGAGCTGCTGATTTTGTTTAGACATTTTGGCATTTCTTCAAAGAACATTTCTTTTTCCGTTGTAATCGCAAGACTGCAGGAACCGTCTGTTTGCAGGAGGGGAAGTTTACAGGAGATGAAAATGATGCCAAGGGCTGGACCATTCCCATTGTGTAGGTAGATGAGCTAAGCTGGGGCTGTGTAACTAATCACAGAGAAGGCTGAGTGAGATACTGATTAACATGCACATATTATGAAGAGGATAGATGTGTATGACAGGAATAAAGCTTTTCAGGAAAGAATAACAACCAGTGACATAGATAAAAAGCAGGAGAAAAGCGGTTTAGAGGAGATAGAGGAGAGTGTTGTTCATCTGGAATTTCTTATCTGAACGTGTAGTAATGCTAAGTTTTATGAGGACATTTCAGCAGTATGTAGCCGAACACTTGAAGATCCAGAGCACACGTGGATAAGGACCAGATTCTGGAAAGTGTGACGAGGTCAGACAGACATGAGATGGGTGTCCCGAACGAAATCGTTCTAAGGCAAACTTTTGTGCTGAAAACTGGGTGAGGCCGCGACTCTGTGGTGTAATGGAAAGCGCGTTGAATTTCTACGCCTTTCTTAAGACTTCCATTCAAAAGTTGTGGAAGCAAATCTCATCAGAGTCGAGTTTTAGTTTATGGTTTGAAAGGTGTTCAGACCAGACTCGGCTGCTCATCTGCAAAACCAATAACATTCATTCAGAAACCCAACTGTCTCGAAATGCAACATTTTCCTCTCAGCGATGAATAACTTCGATGTCTATTTATGGTAGAGATCGATAAATATGTGTTAGCCACTTGGCAACACGATGATATGGATATGCTGGAAAAAGACATAAAAGTGCTGTGTGAGCTGTGATGGTACAGAATGGCGTGGCGGGGCAGGAGCGGTGTTAAGAATGACCTACTTCTGCTCCTTTCTGCTTGAGTCTTTTCTGGCCCAGGTTTTTAAACAATCACAATGAGAACAATGTGAATCTACACCAATTAATATTTTCTGTCTCACCTCCACTTCGCTACCCTCCAAGCTGGAATAGATAGCTCCTGTTTCAGCTTTAGGTCAGACAGTGGAGGATTCTCACAAGGTCTCTGTCAGGCTGAACATCCCTTCACATAGGTTTCCAAGTGGACACATGGAGCAAGCGATTACATGGATGCTGGGGATTGAGGGACAGATTTCCCACTTGCTGGGCTAGAATTCTGGCCAACGTAATGAACGTGAATTTCTGACATTTTGAAACTTACTCTGGATTCTTGCGACTTTACTAATTAAACTAGAAATCAATTTGCCCTTGCATGACATGAGTAATTTTTCACTATTTATAAAAAACCATGCCACCTGCCCTTGGATGTAGTAATGTAGCAGATTGTTGACGTTGTGTGCAGTGTGGGTCATTGTGCCGTATGAACATTCCAAAGGATGCTGGTGAAGTACCAGTGAATCGAATTCTCTGACGAATTGATACCGATAGAAGGAAAATCCCAGTACAGTGGCTTGTGATCAACGCAGGAAGCCACGGGAAACGAACACAGAATTCAATAATGCCTATTTTCACCACATTTTACTATGTCATTTTCCTGAACCTGTTGCTCAATAATCGATGATCCATCATCAGTATCACCTCCTCTGCGCTGTGTTTCATTTCAGATCTTCAGCAAAAAAGGAGTAATTGGTTTGAGGGGCCCAGTGGTAAGATCAGTAGCCATTGGTCATCAGTACACGGCAGCTCCCGTGGTGCAATTCGTCAGTTTGATGTAATTGCACGACAGACTGGAAGTGCGTAAGGTGCCAAAGTTGCAAATTCGGTTCTCGCCAGGTGTTGGTTTTATTGATAGTGACCAGAGGTGATTGCAACTTCAAGCTGAAGAACATTTCAAACACCGAATATTACACCGCAATAAAGTTCATTTTGTCCCTAACGTTGCACCGACCTGTGATACCAATCTGACTAGTATTTTACCATCATAATCCGCAGGTTTATACAATGACCATTTCATAGATCTGAAAGTTGTTGAGTCTACGAGTGTTGAAGGCAAGGCGTTCAGCACCCTTACTACTCACTGTTAAAGGAACCTACCTCGGTATCTATCACCCTCAATTTACATCGATGTGCCCTTGTGCCAAAATTACCATTTGAAGAAAAATGCCTTCACTGTCCACCTTATGGCAACTTCTGATCATCTTCTATGTCTCTCTAAATTCATCCCTCAAACTTCTTGTCGCTATCAAAAGCCGCCTCAAGTCCCTCAACCTTTCCTCGTAAGACCATCTCTCCATAGAAGGCAACATCCTAGAAAATGTCCTCTGCACCCTTTCCAATGCTTTCACATCCATCGTATAATGTGGCGACCAGAAATGCACGCAACTGTATGAGTGCGGCCACACCAGTTAATTTCTGGAGCTGCAAAGTGATAATTTCGCTATGAAACTGAATTACTCTCCCAAGAAAAAACTAACACACCGTACTCCTTGCAAACAAACCTGTCAACGTGGGTGGTAACTTTCCGAGTTTTATATACATGGGCACCAAGATCGCTCTGCACATCTACACTTCCAAGAATATTACAATCAGCCAAGAACTCTTTATTCTTATTGTTCCTCCGAAGTAAATTATCCCACACTTTTCCACATTAAAATCCATTTGCCACTTCTGAGGTCAGCTCTGCAGATTATCCATGCCCCTCTGTAACCGTCAGCAGATATTGGCACTATTGACAACATCGTCGATCTTAATGCCCTCTGCAAATTTACGAATCCATCATTCCATGCCCTAATCCAGGTCATTTATAAAATTGACAAACAACAGCGGACACAAAAAGGAACCTTGTCGTACACCATCAGTTACTGAACTCCAGGATTATCATTTCCCATGAACTGCCACACTCTGTCTTCGTTCAGCGAGCCAATTTCTGATCCAAACAGCTAAACCATCCTCAATCCCATGGCTCTGTATTTCATGCAACAGCCGACACTGCCTTACTGAAAACCATATCCACCACATCAACCACTTTACTCTCATCCACCTGTTTGCTCACCTTCTCAAAGACATCAATGAGGTTTGTGAGGCACAACCTGGTATTCCTAAAATCGTACTCACTATCCCGAATCAACTTCTTCCTTTTTTGTTGATCATAATTCCTATCTCTCATAATCTGTTCCAAAATGTTAGCTGCAAGAAAGCTAAGGATCACTGTTCTATAATTACCAGCTTTGTCTCGACTCCCCTTCGTGAAGAAGGGGACAATATTTGCTAAACTCGGGTCTTCTAGCACTAATGACATAAACACTGACGCAATAAAGCTTACAGTCAAAAGTTCTGCAATCTCCTCCCACGATTCGCAGAGAATCCTCGGATACATCCCATCAAGTCCAGGGTACAAACCTATTTTTAGACTTTCATGAATTGCTAACAACTCCTCTTTATGAATGTCAATTTCGTTTATTCTAATAGGTTTCATCTCAATACTCACTTCGACAACATTGTCTTTTTCATTTTTGATATGATAAAAAAAATCCATTCAGCGTCTCTGCTATCCTTGGACCCCGCTGACAACTTCGTACTTCTGTTCTTGACAGGCCGTAATGATATGCCAGACATTCTTTTATTCTTGAACTATCAATTGAAAGCTTCAGGATTGTTCCTGCCAGACAAAGACTTCTCATGCCTTCTCTTCGCTCGAAGTAGTTCTCTCTTTAGGCCCTTCCTGGTTAGCTTTTAATTCCCAAGCGTCCTACCTCAGCCTTCATACCTCATGTTAACATACGCCTCCTTCTACTTCTTCGCAAGAGGTTCAACTTTTTCAGTAAACCCAGCTCCCTGTGTCGACCTCATATTCCCTGCATGACGCATACATACTTACCAAGGACATGCAGTAGCTTTTCCCTGAACAAGCTCCATATTTTAGGTGTGCACAACCCTTGAAGTTACTTTCCACATGCGGTGCATCTTAACTCTTGCCTCATCGAATCATACTGGTCTTTCTCCCCGCGATACCTCATGCTCTGCAATAAATACCTTTTCCTATCCATCACTAAATAAACATAACCGAATTGTGGTCACTATCACCAAAGTGCTCACTTACCTCCAAAGAGAACAGCTGGCTGAGTTCATTACACATAAGCAAATCCAATGTGGCTCTGCGTCTTGTTGGCCTGTCTACATGCTGCGTCAGGAAACCCTCCTGCATACATTGGACAAAAACTGACCGATCTGAGGTGCTGAACCGATAACATTTCCAATCAATATTTGGAAAGTTAAAGCTCCCCAGAAACAACTACCCTGTCACTTTTGTTCCTATCCATAATCATCTTTGCAATATTTTCCTCCATATATCTAGAACATTTTTGTGGTGACCTCTCCATTCCTGATTCTAATCTCAGTACATTCTACCTCAGCAGATTCAGTCGCGTCCTAACCAATATCCTTTTTGCTACTAAAATACTGTCCTTGACGAATGATGCCACATCTCCCCCTCTGAAACGACCCTCCTGTTCTGACTGAAAAATCGAAACTGAGGTACCAGGAACAACCATTCTCTTCAGTCCTCCGTTCATGTCTCTGAAATGGCCACAACATCGAAGTCCCAGGTAATAACACATGGCACCTACCCTATCTCAGATGTTTCCGGCGTTGAAGCAAAAACACTTCAAGCCACCTTCATCCTTGCCAGTACACTCTTGTAAACCTGAAACGCTATTTATGACAAATCCACTCACAACCACCTGCAAACTGGAGCTACAATTAACCTTCCCATTCCGCGGCTGAATTCGTTCAAACCCTCATGAAGAGCTTTGGCAAATTATCCTCTCAGGGTATTGGTACTCTTCTGGTTCAGGTGAAGACCATCCTGTTTGTAAAGGTTCATCGACTCCAGTATGAGCCCCAACTATCCAGGTATCGGAATCTCTCCCTCCTGCACCATCCTTGCAACAACATTTTCAAATGCTCTCTCCCTATACTTCACCTCACTACGACGTAGAATGGGCAACAGATCAGAGAGAACTCTGTTTGTTCTAGATTTAAGATGTCACCTTCGATCCCTGAAATTCTGCCATACATCCACATCACTTTTATTACCGATGTTGTTAGTGCATATGTGGACAATGACTTAGGGTTGCCCACCCTCTCCCTTAAAGATCCTGAAAACGCGATGCGAGACATCACAAACCCTGGGAGCTGGGAGACAACACAGCAATCATGAGTCTGCCCTATATAGCCACAAAATCTCAATCTGTTCCCATCGATATGGAGTCCCCAATAACAAATGCTCTCCTCCTCTCTCCCCCACCCTTCTGAGAACAAGGGTCAAACTCTGTGCCAAAGACCTATACCCAATGGCTTTCCCCTCGTAAGTCATCCCACCAAAAAATAACAAATATGGTATGCATATTACTGAGGGGCACGGCCACAGCAGATGCCTGCACTCTCTGCCTTTTTAGTGTTTTGGCACCCGACTGTATCCCATCTATCTATTTCTTGTACCTGAAGTGTTACTGACTCCCTATAACTTCGCTCAATACTACTCAGACTCCAAATGATCTGACATCAAACTACAGTTCCCGAACGCAGTTGCCGAGGAGCTAGAGTTGGGTGCACTTCCCGCAGATGTGGATATCTGGGACATTATTGAAAACCCTTACCGCTCACATTCTACAGAAAGAAATTTCAAATGTCCGGCAATCCATTCCTAATATTGTCCACATACACACTCTCATATATATATATATATATATATATATATATGAACATCTACACATGTATATAAAAATGTGTTTGCACTTGCATGTATGTGTGTGCGCATATACATTTAAAAGTTGCAAAAGAAATTTGATTGAAACGGCATTTATTTTTTTAAATGATTTTATGGAATATTCTGTCGTTGGGAAATACCTCAGTTACTTACAACCAGCAGAAAAACTCCCTGAGTAAATATCCATCTCTCAATAGAGATACAGAGGTGACGTTTGAAGATGTTGACGTTTCTCATATCGCTGATCCTGTGCTGGGTTAAATTCTGGAAAGGATGTTTAGTTCGTTTCATGTTACTTATTTTGTTGCAACCTCGCACAGTCCATTAAAACCATTCAAAAATTACTAGATTTATCTCATTGGACAATGTTGACGGCAAAACTGGAACCGAAATGATAAAGATGTTTGAAGTATTGCTTTAAAGATTATAGGATTCAAACAGGAACATTTTTCGAGTCTTGTCGCTGGATATTTTGGGGGGAGAGGGTGAGCGACAAATGGTCTCACTCCCTTCTCTGTGATTGCAGCCAAATGACCAAGACAACAGATGAAAAGAAAATGGTGCATTCCATCGACAGGTCAGTTCCCACTCACTATAGTATAATTTCGCTTTGATTGTCGCCATCGTATAAAGGGTTAGGTGAGTGGGGAGATCGAGATTCTGGTGGTAAGCTGAGATATTGTGATAATTAATCCCACACTGTTAGCATCACTTTATACCTTAAACCAATTATGCAGTGGACTGAGCTTACCGACTTCCCTTTAATGCTGAGCTAACAGAAACAGCTCAGCTCTTTTACAATTTATGGAAGTTCACGTAGAACAAGTTGTTAAACCTTTCTTCACAACCAGCACTTTCTACACTTAGCCGTACTCAGTTGGAGGTGAAATGTGGTATATTTCCAATTAACGTTAACCAATTAGAAATTGTGCACCGAACGCTTACCCGACCCGGCCGACCAGACTCCCTGTCTTGGTGAAAGTCACTCATTATGTTTCTGCACGCATTTTTACAAATATTTTAGAATCAGCTTCTGACACATTTTCCTGAAAAATAATCATTTTCGATTTCAATTACTGTAGAATGAGAAAAAGGGCTCCAAACTTTTCCTTATCATTCATCGCTGGTTTTGAACTTCGAAAGTCTAGCTATAGATCCATCTGAATGAAGGATTTTCCCTCCTGTTTACTCTCAGCAAATTCACATCATCAGGGAAACTTCCATATGGACGCAACTCAGTTTTACCTGGTTTCACGCCACATGATCTATTCGTCTGTTCCACCATCCCATGAAACCCCGCCTTGTCTTTTCTCATGGCGTTTTGCCCCAGAACTTCGTTGGCTTCCTTTCCATTCTTTTTTGTTTCCCAGTAGACGCTGTCCATTCTTCTTGACGTCTTTTGATTCCAGTCATCGGCATCCATGTCTATTATCATTTCTTTTATATCCCAGGGAAGTCCATCTTGAGAAAGAATGCTGTTCCAATGCAACACATGAAAACCTGCTCGAATGGTGTATACTGTCATTACCAGTATAGGGAAGATGGGAGCTACTTTAGTCACAGGTGAATCGGTTGGTTGTCACACAATGGATTAACCACTGACTGGGAAATGATTGTTTTTCTTCACTTTTCTCCCCTCTCTGAACATGTGCTAAAACAACACAGTAAGGTATCATAGAATGCCGACAGTTAAGAAACTGGCTATTTGATGCAACAAATTCACACGATCCTCCAGGGTTTAACCCTCATAGAATAATTCCTTACCCTATTACTCTTCATTTGTTCCTGAATAAGGCACCTTACTGACAGTCGACTCATTTGGATTCATGCCATGTCTCAGGCGTTTTTTCTGACTAGCAGAAAATGATGAATTCGAGCACAGCCTATTCCATCGTCCGAGGTTCGTGATGCAAGCTTCGTTTTCTGTTTAAAAATACGACTTGAAACCCATTTCTTTGATCACTTGTTTGATATAACACTTTGTCAGCTTCCCGATATCTCATAATGTGACTGGGATCAAAATTTGTTTAAACTCCCTCCAGAGGAACAGCTTTGAAGTTTCCATTATGTGAAAAGCACGATGTAGTATTGATATCAATTAATTGCCCTTCATTTCAACAAAGATTACAGCTTTTCTTCTTCTGTTGTTGACTAATTCGTTTCCTATACTATTGTGCGATTTGCGTAGTGAAGAGATTTCACAATTTATGACCTTGGTGGATGAAGTTTAGGCACCAAACGTGGAACAGTTCAAATCGAACAAACTCCGGAGATTGGAATTCCAGACTATGCAGGTATCTGAGAGGGCGTTTTAAAACAAAATCTTGGGTGTCATGTTAACTGGGTGGGTTGGCATTTATTGAACAACACTAATTGCGCTTGAGTGGGCTGGAGGACATGACGGTGATAGACAGAGCGAAGACAGTCAAGACATTTGCAGAAATGATAAAAACGTTGGAATTTAGCTGCTCCGTAATGGGTGAACAACCCTTGTTGTTAATACTCCCACGTGCAGTAGATTTGTTGAAAGATCTCAGGACTACATCTTTGGGCGAATAACCCGCAATCCCTGCCCTTCCAGCATGTGGGAGCCCGTGTGGAAAGATAAAGCTGCGAAGGCCGCAGCGCACGTTTGGGAAAATGTACAGTGGTAAAAATATCATTCAGGTAAGGAACAATGAAACACTGGCCAGAACGCAAGTACACCCTTGAATAGTAGCAGAGGGAGTTAGGCCAGAGCAGAGGGGGAATTTGAGAGAACGGATTGAAGTGGGTTACCACCGTTTAATCCAAACGAATGGATGAGAGTTTGAGCTGCTAAAGAGCGGAGACGTGGAAGAGTTAATGATGTTAATGAGGTGCAAGTAGGTTGACATGGTCATGAGGGCGATATGTGGTTGAATGTCCAAAACGCGGTGAAGGATGTCACTATGTTTATGACGTGTCTCGTTCAGAATCAGACAGTTGCGAGCGAGAAGATTGAGTCAGTGGCGAGGCATTTCCTCCTCGCACATGTTCAATGATGCTTTCCAGCTCATTTCATCCATTTGCCGCAACTCCACTCTCAAAACCTATCCCTCCAACAAGGACAGAGCTCCCTTATTCATCACTTTAAATTCCAGCAACCTCCGCAGACATCATGTCATTCTCCGACATTTCCACCACCTGTAAATGAACCGCCCCTCACCAAACCACCCTCCCCTCCCGCCCCATTCTCATTCCAACACGTGATTTGCAAAATCTCCACCCACACCTCCACTCTGTCGCAGGTCCCAAAGGAGCCTTCCATTTCCATGAGAGTTTTATCTGCACTTCCACACATGTCATTGAATGTATCCATTGCTCCCGGTGCAGTCTACCTATATTGTGAAACAGGATACCTAATTACAGTTCCCTTCAGAAAACACCCACAGGCACCCGTAACAAACAACATCACTGACCCGTGGCCGAACACTTCAACTCTCCCTCCCAATCAGCCAAGTTCATGCAGGCCCTGGGCTTCCATGGCTCTCATGAACTCACCTATGTATCAATCTTCCTTCCCACCTATCCGCTCAGCCCTGCTCTGCGACCAATCACCACTACACCCACCTCCATTAACCGATCACACTCTCAGCTACCTTGCCCCAGCCCCATCCACACCAATTTGTCTCTCTTCCCCCACGGTTTACAAGCTTATTTCCTGATGATAGCTCTTGCCCGAAACGTCGATTCTCCGACTCCTTGAATGCTGCCTGCCCGGCTGTGCCTTTCCAGCAGCACACTTCCGACTCAGGAGCGAGGCAGTGGATTTTGATTTCGGGACTGAAGACAGAGGCCTCAGCTTTGCCATGATGCAATTGTAAGAAATGTCTGCTTCAACAGAACTGCATGTCAGACAAGACAGAACAGCGTTTGACCTGGAAGGAACAGGGAGGTGATCGTGTTTATATCCACCTGCAGATCTATTTGTTCTCTGTGGTGGATGCTGTGTGCATGAAAGATTCTGACGAAATTCTGGTCACATTCTAAGTGTCGAAAATCCCTCACCCTCAGACCATATCTTAGAAAGTATCCAGAGTCTTGTGAAAGTTCCTTTCCCACTCTCATTTTTGTATAACATCAATTTCGCAGGATATTAGAAGGGGAAGATTTACAAACCAATCTCTCCGCCGTGATCTGATAAAGTCGCACATTTTATCACAAGTAGAACTTGATCAGATCGAGAACATGAAAGGAAATAAACCCTCTGGTTACAGTGAGAGAGAAATCGTTCTCTTATTGTGTGCGTGGACAATGGTTCTACCCATCATCAGAGCTCACAAACCACAAATGCAGTCATACTAAGGAAAGTCTATGGAAATGTGCGTATTCATTTCCTTGTCTGAGCTGAATTCCCATGGAGGCAAAGGTTCCAGGATAAAGCGATTCACCTGCTCAGAGTGTGGAAAGGGATTCACTCTGTCTCTGGCTCGTTCAAAATGAGCAGAAACCATTTCAACGTCTGGACTGCCGAAAATGCTTTAAAACGTCCAGCACAACGCTCATACTGATTAGAAACCTTTCATCTCGTCAGATCATGGAAAATGTCATCAAACCTCTGTGTGCTTCATCTCTGAGAAATATGCTCATATTAATGAGAGACCTTTAAGAATTTTGGAGACTGATCTACGTGCTCACCCGGGAGGAGAGACATCTTCGTTTCCAAATCGATGGGACCTGCTGTAAAATTCCGAGTGACCGGATGGCTCATCACCTTTCTCAAAATTTTAACGTGTCTTTCTAAATGCCCCGACGGCAGGAAGTGCTGCACAATTTCCTGCAGACGAACGTGTCATCAACGCGTTCACACTGCGGAAAGACATTATTCACTCTAAAAGTTCCAGGGGGCAGTTTATCATTAACGTCTTCACATTGAAGAGAGACATATCAAATGTATAGTCTGTGGGATGTGCTTAACAGTCTCTGTAGAACTGATGTCCCTTCGACATTTTCACAATGTGCGAGACGTTTCAAGTGTAGTTATTCCAGCAATAGGTTCAAGCGTTCATCTCAACTCTCAGTACACCAGCAAGTTTGCAGTGGGCAGAAAGCCTTTACTTGCTCCATGTGAGAAACATAGTTAACTCACTCATCGACCCTGCTGAGACAAAAGAGGGATCCCACTATGGGAAAGAATTCACTCACTCATCGACCCTGCTGAGACAGTGCAGAGATTACATATCTCAACAGCGATTTAACCTTGTTGTTCATCATATTCAGATCTGAAAGCAAAGTTTTGATATTCTGGATAAAAATCAAATAAATCAACTTTGTATTAAATTCATTGTCAAATGTCATTGGAAGGATGGGTTTACCGAGTGCCTGTAGCATCAGAACAGGTTCTCAAGGGGAAATAATGTCTGACAAATATATTAGACATCTGTGAGGAGGTAATGAGCAAGTAAGACGACGTCTACCCTGTAGAGGTGACCAGCTGGAATTTTTAAAAGGCTTTTGGCGAGGTGCAGTATGACAAACTGCTCAATAATGGGCAACTTCTACTTTAGACGACAGTGTGTTTGGAGTTTCCACATCCTCTCTGATTCTGCCTGGATTTCCTCCCCAGACGAAACATGCGTCGGTGACCTTCTTTGTCCATGCGGAATGCAGAGTTACAGGAATTGGGTAGAGGTGTGATTTTGGGTGTGATGTCCGTTGCAGGATTAAAGGAATCTTCCTGGGCCGAATGGCCTGTTTCCACATTGTAGGTATTATATTAGGACAAGGTTGATTGCAGGGATTAAGGCTTTTGTCATATGAATTTCTTTTTTTAAAAAAGGTCATAATTTCCATATAAACAGATGATTTCAATTGAATCTGTTGAACGATATAAGGAGGGGATGGGCATTCTTAAAGAGGACATCATCAAGGTCAAGCGAGAATGTCAGATCGCCTGAGCACGTAAAGTTAAGGATATAACCTAAAGAGATTCCACAAGTACATTAAGAACTCGAGACGAAATAGGTCCACTTTAAGATGAAAGAGCTCACTTTTGTTTTAACCACAGCCGATGGACAGATACATAATGTTCACTTCGTGGAGAACGAAATGGACCCTACAACTAAATATTGATGTTTATAAAGTCGTTTCCATTGTAAAGGGAAAGTGCTGGAGGACTTGGAAAATATGAAGATGGATATTTCTCTGGGATTTGATCTCACGTATCCCGGAACTTTGTGGCAAGTTAGGGAATGAAACTGTTGGGCCTTTCGTAGAAATAATTGTGTAAGCTATTACTGTGAGTGAGGCGCCGAAAAAAACGGGGAGTGGCTAATTTTGTGCTTTTGTTAAGAAAGGGTTACATGGAGAATCCTGGAAACGATAGACCTGTGTTTCTGACAGTGGTCTTAATTAAGTTGTTGGATACAATTATAAACTATAGGATTTAAATGCATTTGGAGATACAAGGAATAAATGGGAATAGCCTGAATGTTTTTGCGCGAGGGAAGTTGTATCTCACAAACATGACTGAGTTTTCGAGGGCATAACTAATATGATTGATCCGGACAAAGTGGTAGATATTGCTCACTTGAACTTTAATAAAACCTTTTTCAAGGTTCCACATGTTTGCCTGATTGAAAAAGTGAGATCACAGACAGTTTGGTGAGATTTCCAATTCGATATAAAATTAGATTAACAGCAGGAGGCTGGGAATAGCCGTGGAAAGTAGCTTTCAGACTGGAGGACTATTACCGATGGTGTTCCACAAGGATCGATGCTGAACCCACATTCATTTTTTTTCATTTAAATAAATGATTTAGGTGAGAAAATAAAAAGCATGGTAAGTAATTTGCAAAATTTGTCGGAAAAGGGACAATAAAAAGGTGATGGAAGATTGTGAAGAGATTTTCTCATCAGGTCAATTTCTCTCTCTGTCCTCGAGATTTTAAAGCGTGGGAGAGTCGGGTTGGGGCGGGACAGTGAAGGACCATCCGTCCATCGTACAGAGCAGGTTATCAGACGTCCATCTATCCTCGTCCCAGTTTGCAGCATTTGCCCCATAACTTTGAATGTTCTCACTTTCCTTGGAAAATGTCAACGAGATTCGCTCTGTGAGCTTAAATGACACAACAATGGTACTGATGGTTGACTGAGTTGTAACACCTTTGAGGAACGTATTCTCATGTTCACACACAGAGGCAGACACGCAGAGACATTCCCCGACAGTGACAGAGTCCTCATCATTATACGCACTCCATGTACTTTACGTCCGCAAGTTTCTCTGGTGAAAGGCGGCTTTAAGTGGAATACAAGCCACTTCTCCAAAAAATGTGAACCGTTGTTGTGAGCTGCGATATGAAGTGGATACTGAGCTGAAATCGTCCCACACGCTTCGCATGTGTAACTTTCAGTAACACAAATCCTACCAAATCAAGGCATCTTGCTCCTGGGATCTGACAGGAGAGCGCCCAGCAAACATTGCTCACTAAAACTACTGACACACGGCAAACTCTAGACACTTTCACGTCTCGTCTCGTCTCGTTCTGTTTCTGTCCCTGTCACACCTCCAAATTCCTCTTCATGTCTAGTCCCGAAAGCAATGAGCTGTTTGATACAAATACAGACATATTGAGAAAGTGATCTTTATTTCAAAAGCAGAATCAGGGAATGTAAGCTGCGATGGCTTGCTCACGGCAGGGCAATAAGGCACCACTGTTTCGTGTCCTGATTATCGTATAGACTGATTCCATCAATGGGCACCATACCAGATATTACCAATTAAAATCTTCCAATGAATACCTTGACTGACAGTAAGTAGTTTGAACCCCTTCCTCGCCGAGGGGCATTTTGCAAACAATGTCCTGTTCCTTCACAAACTGAGTTTTTTCTCAGCTGGCCATGGATGCGTCAAGCACAGAAAATGCTATTTGGCCCACTAAGTCTGCACATTCCAATACAATCCCCTGAACTGTTCTTACCTCATTTGGCAGCACTTTGCTCAAAGGTTCGAACTAATTCAGCACTGTAAGTGTTCGACTATAAATGTCTTTCATGCTTTGGAGGTTTCTGCCTTTTCAATCATGACAGGTGGTTGGTTGCAGTTTCTCAAGCTTCCTTATCTAGGTTATATGCATTTTACTTCATCCTGCGATTTGAATTTCAAACAAAAAAGCAGAGAACAAACACACTTATGGTTCACTCTCGACTCTCAATCACAGTCAGCAAAATGCATAACTGCATGAGGAACTCACAGTGGAATTAACGCCCATCGCCTCAATCACTTGGCCACACCTGCAGAAGTACGCTACTAAACTGGTTTCAAGTTCTCCCTCCCTGTGGAGCTGACGGACAGACAATCATTGTTAGGTTTGTTGCAATTGAATCACCACAGCTTCAACAGGGTAAAATGTCAGGATATGTTTGGTCTGTGTAATCAATCTCGATATTTCAAATTATCATTCATTTAGAAGCAAAGACAGAGATTGCAAGATAAACTAAGCATGCCTGGCAGCATCTGGAGATAGAGAAACAGATACAAAGATTCAGAGCTTCTTCAGGAGTTTCTCAGAACACTGTTTTTCTCACAGTGTCTTCCATTCCTGTCGAGTTCCTTGAACAGTTTTTGTTTTTGTCAGAGATTCAAAGCATCCGCAACACTTTACCAGCCATTAAACAATAAAGAAACACATTTGTCGTTCCTCACTGGATAGATTTTCCGATTGGGAGCATATTCCCGAACCTACTAAAAACATGAAACTGCACAACAAAGGATTCGGATGGATAAGAACAGCGACTGCTCCATGTGTGGGAACACCCTATCGGTTAACACCCGAACAGGAGAATTAATTGCTCCATAGAGACTGAGGAGTTCCTTGTAGCAAGCCCCTTGCAAGGATCTCATAAAGAAGACTGTTAGCGAATTCAAGAATTCGCCTGCCCTTCGTAGAATGACAATTACCCTCATTGGTTTGACGTTTCCAAAATGAATCCTGGGGCATTCGTTGTGGAAAATGGGAACAGTCTGATCCCACGCCTTGCCGACACAGTCATGTCACCGGGAACCAGCTCTCCGAAAACCGGGACCTACTCCCTTCGTGCCTCATGACGAACATATTCCTGACCACGGTAAAACCCCTGAACTGTGCAGCTAAAGAAAAAAGGATGGTGTGATTGTCTCTCCCTTCCTGGGTCGTGGGAGAACAGCACCTGTTAGGGAAGAGCCGAACGCACTGACTAACATCGCCACAGAGACTGATGAGCCAACGGCGTCAATGATCTCCAAATGCAAGCTTTAGTCTGCTCCTCCCCCATGGAAAATACTCCTTAATTAGCTTTACCTTTCGAAAATAAATCTTTGGAAATTCATTCTGAAGACATGAGAATAGTCTGCTCCCACCCTCTAAAACACAACCATAACACCAGGAACCAGTTCTCCTCCAACCAGGACCGTGTCTCTTCCAGCCTTTCAGTGTCTTGTCTGTGACCGTGTTTTCTCATTGTCCCGGAGCTGAAATGAGATTTGACGTCCTGACGTCAATCTTTTCTATGTCACAGATCAGTTCATGCTCGGAGAGCATCAGAGTCAAAGTACTGGCCTCCACAACCACGGAAAGATTTCGAACCTGTCTCTGCTCAGTCGAACAGTTCATCGTTCATTCGCCTCTGGATCCGCTTCCCAAGGAATATATAAAGATTAAAAACAACTCGGGACTAGGATTTCTGCTTTGCTTCTAGACAGTTTCCCCACCTGTCAATTGGCAAAATTTTCCAAGAATCTCTTCACAACCCTCTGCTTTGCAGTATGTTCAGAGATAAATGAATCTCACTTTGTGGAGAGATTCCCGACTCTGGGAATGTTTTGTTTGGAGCAAAGACATTTAATGGGAGATTTCTTGGGAATATTTATAATGATGTGGGCGAAAGCGGTGTGGATGGGCGCGTTGATGGTCAGGAGGAACTGCTACCGCTGACCAGGGCAACTGACCAAAGGACGAGGAGTGAAGACGTTTAATGGAAAACACAACTTGTATCAAATAAACTCAGTGAAACCTACATATACACCACGTGTTTGTTATTATCTGTGGATAGAGGAACAGAGCTAAAGTTTTGAGTCAGATCCGTTTTTCGTTCAGAACACAAGTTTCCTGCAATTGAGCATACCTGAGAAAATGTCGAGCTGTTGAGACGGGTTTTCTGGAGTTGCAGGGATAACTCCCAATGATGACAGATAGATTGGATGGGAAGGATCGATTTCCATGAGCAGAGAGATTAACAAAACGGCAATGGTCGAGTAACAAAGATGTTCTTGTATTTTTACAGCGCCTTTCAGCACCACTTCCGTCACAGGCACTGAAGTAACTTTGAAGTAGATGTGTCATTGCCAAAACTAAAGTTCTAATGAGGGCAGTTTGTTCAATCAGAGGTCAAAAAAGAGCACTCAGAACTGGCCTTAGAGACGCCAGTGAGATTATGCTTTACTTTAAGCGTTTGTTCCTCTCTGGTTTATATCCAGAATAGTGCAGGACTGGAGGTTCTAATCTCAGGGGAAGGTTTTACCCACGAAGACACAGATGAGGAGGATGTTCCCGCGTTCAGAGGGTAGCAAATATGTAGAATTATTTACAGCAGATGTCTGGCAAGTCTCAGTATATTTAAGCCTTCAATTATCTCTCTATTAATAGCATGGAGCAAGTGGTAGAGTGAAATGTGCACAAATCTGCTGACAATTCACACTCGTGGGAGTGCATATTATGTTGAGAACGTGGCATTTCGCACAGGCATACAGATAGGTTGAATGAATGGGGAATAACTTGTCAGATACAGTTTCATGTTGGCACTATGAGGTCATGCACTTTGGTCGGAGAAGTCAAAAGAAAGAACACTATTAAAATCGAGAGAAAGTAAAAGAAACGTGTGAGACAGAGGAATCTCATGCCTGACACAAACATGTTTAGGATCATATTCTTTCCCTGACAAGATGGATGGCTTCCTTTCCGAATGCTCACAATGAAAGAGATGGTTTCCAAGGAAAGTAAAGAACCCTGAAACAAATAGCATAATCGAAAACAAAGGAAAGAATTGAGTCGTTCCAATGGACAACTTTGATGCTTATGGCTCTCTAAAATTTGTTTATAATGGAGCTGGAAGTGGGAATTGGGGGAGCTGGGGAGTGAAAGTCAGGTCACACATGATTACTGTCATCCTTCGTCTGTTTTCCTCATTTTTTTGTATGTTATATTTTTCATTGTGATTACTGTGAGTGCGCTTGTAAGCCACACCGCTGGTGACTTGTTTCCCAGACAGTTCTTCAACACGACTCGTAAGAATTCAACATTCTTTTCTCCTGAATCTAGGTAATCTCTAAACACGGTGCAAATATCACCAGAACCTCGACATTTTCCACGCCTGTCTGCCTTCTTGCAACACCAATTGATTCATCACTGTGCTCCTGTTGGAGAAATCAAGAACGACCCAAACAGCATCAATTGCATCGAGGCTGCGAGCGCAGATAACTGCAGCCGCTCCCCAGAGTCCGGGCAACTGTGTGATCACAGAAGCACACATTGAACAGCCAGGAAACTCAACACAATTACAGTGCCAGAGGCCGTGCCAGGAACGGCACCTGAGAAACAACAGAAACACTCTTTTGAGCTACGGACCTGGTTATATTTGTCAATCAACAATCGAAGTTTACATTGGTTATATCAACTGATCCCTCACTCAAGGAACCAACAACTGCTGCAACACTCCCCAGCTCCCCCAATTCCCACTTCCAGCTCCATTATAAACAAATGAGGACTTTGGATACTGGACATCAGAGTCCAGAGTATGGTGCTGGAAAACACAGCAGGTCAGACAGCATCTGAGGAGCAGGAGAATCGATGTTTTGGACATGTGCCTGATGACTTGCTCATGCCAGAAACGTCCATTCTCCTGCTTCTTGGATGCTGCCTCACCTGCTGTACATTTCCAGCAACACCGTCTCCATTGCTGCAGACTGTCATACAATCCAAGCTTCCAACCACAGAATCAGCAACACTCAGTGTAATGAGTCAACCTATTGGGGATACCTGGCAGTGGTGTTTAGTGTCAAATAGATCTTCATGAATGCGTGTCGTGAATTGTCTGTCCTGTATAATGTTCCCTGCTCTCACTACGTGCAACATTGTTTGACCATATTTGTATTGTACATGATGGGTATTGGGTCCAATGTTCTGGTGAGTTGTTGTCTAAATGTGGCTTTCGGTTTATATTCTCTAAAAAATCCGAGTAGTCAAAGGCTGTCCGTTCGAGACATTTTTCCTTGATGTGTTGGGTCTTGGCATGCCCTCCTAACGTTGTTTGTCTGCAAGGAGTTTGCGGGACTATCTATTGTTGCAAAGCATTTCTGGAGGATCCAGTAAACACCACAATCAGTTGTACAGAGTGGCAATGCACAGACATGACGAGGTCAACAAATTCTACCAGAACAACACAACGATAATTGGACAATAGTCTGCAGCCAGAGGTTTTCTAGAATGACGAGACGCATCCAATGACTCCATCAAAGAACATGTTGACCTGGACGTAACATACCGGGACCTGCAATGAACGACAAGAAGCAGCGACTGAAAGCAGTGGGAAGGAAATCACACCAATTTGAAACGCTACAGGACAGCAGAGCTTCATAAGAGTCTCATCAGCCTTGAGGATGTCACCGAGAAAGGGCATGAAACTGCTGCAAACCAACTTCCCAACACTAACGAACATCCACACACCATCTGCAAACGTCACTGGAACTACAGATCTTTAGACAAACCTTGAAACCCTGAAACAGTCAGGGCCGCCCCAGCGGGAAAATGAACACTTGCATCCCACATGACAGCTGAGGATACGAAACGCCATACTCCAGTGAACGTCAGAGCGAACTGCTCTTGCAAGCTACTTGTGCGCGCTCTTGTCAAAATAACTGCTTGATTATCCTCATCCAATTTTCATCGTTTGACGTTGTGTGCTTTTAGCATTACAAATTTACATCTGAATATCTCTGAATTTTCTGAGAATTTCTGCCGTTCCAACACTTCGAGACAGTGAGTTCCAGATTCCAACCATTCGTTGTCTGATAACGTTTTTTATGTGCAGCTACCCAAACCTTTTTACTCTTATCTTAAATCTATGGCTCCTTGGTGATTGATCCCTCCATCAAATGTTTCGTTAAGTGTACATAATCCATACTGCTCATCATTTCATACATCTCAATACTGTCTCATCTCAATTCCCCCTGCTTTTAGAAAAACAACGCCAGTCTGTCCAAACTCTTTAATAGTTGAAGTTCTTCAATCCAGATAATATATTGGTAAATCACTTCTGCATCGCTTCCACAGTTGTCATATCACTGCTATAATGTGAATTGTAAAATTATACACAATAATCTAGCGAGAGACAAATGATGACTTGAAATAAATGTGGGGTTGGTCTTTTCCAATAAAGTAATTCCCTCGATACTGTTCGGTGCCCTTTTCATGAACCCAATGCTCCAATGATCTCTGATCCATGCAAATAAAACACTATATGTGAGGATTCAAAACCCAACCACATTGTCTGATAGCATTAAGTGGCTTAATGGTCCTGATGGTGATATTGGGTCACATTCACCTAACAAGAGTGACAGCTGCAGCACAGATTTAACGGTGTCAATGTGAAAGTGAATGTTAATTTTTCCAAAGCCCCAGCGAGATGGGAGGAGGAATGGAAAGGGGGAATAGTGATTGTTAAAGGGAGAAAAATCTCCGAGATTGGGTGCTGAGAGTGGCGGCTTGAAGCATTAAAACCAACACTTGAGTGAGTATTTTCATCTTAAAATTGATTCTTTCCTTTCTGTGTTTGTTTTGCACAGGTTATGTGGAGTAACGTGGAACAAATGCTCATTTCTGATACTCGGATTTGAATGGAGGTTGCTTGACCACAACGCAGAGGACGAACCACTATTCGATTACATGAAAAAGCACAATACATAAAGGATTTAAAGCAATGGCAGATATAGTCGAGGAACCGCATCACATGCACAACAGGAAAGCCCACTGAGACTGGATTGAATCGTCACCTTCAATATCCCCAATGGCTGCGGAGATTCCATCATTGAGAATGTTGAAGACTGAATTCGATAGATTTCAACAAAAGATGAAATGTACAGTCGAGAGTTCACAAATATTGTTGAAATATTGGTTTCAATAAACATGAAGTTTCACATCGTAACTTTACCAGTGCCGTGAGACAAGGAAGAAACTATTATTGCACACTCACATCACACCGGTTCCCAGGTCTGGACTCAGTGAAACTGTGTACGCAGTGGCGAAGATCCGATTGGAAATTGAGAGTGGAATGAACGAGTGGATACCTACTTTCCCTGCCAGTGACAAACTCCATGAGCATGCAGTCCTACCGTGAAGGTAGAGAGGCGCGTGAAACACCGAGGCTGGGAGCTCCAAACTCGCTCGGTGAAACTTCTGTTGATATGGCGCAGAGGGCATTGGGTCGTGGAAAAGATCCTGAGCTATTTTAATCTGAATTGAGATGATTAGATTAGATTCCCTGCAGGGTGTAAACAGGCCCTTCGGACCAACATGTTCACAGCAACCCTCTGAAGGACAACCCATTCCAACCCTATGTTTACACCTGCCTAATGAACCAAACATTATGGACAATTTAGCATGGCCAATTCACGGGATGTGCACATCTTTTAGTTTGTGGGGCGTACCGGAGTACACGGAGGAAACACACACAGACACATGGAGAACGCGTAAGCTCCACACAGACAGTCGCCGGAGGCTGGAATCGGACCTGGGACCCGGGTGCTATGAGGCAGCCGTGTTAACCAATGAGCCACTGTGCCACACACTTGCTCATTGAATTGGCGCCCGCAGACCTCGAGAACAACTATCTGCAAAGAATCACTATTCTCTGACTGAAGATATTCCTCCACGTCTCATTTCCAAATTGTTATCGCTTCACTTTGTCTCTGTGCCCTCGTGTTCTTGTGTGTCATAGTGGTTAAACATCTTTGCCACATTGGCTCTGCACAAGCCTCTCAGCACTCTGTAAATTTTAAATAAATCGGGTCATTGACCCAGACATCATTGAAACAGACCGCTGTTCTAAACTGTCCATGCTATCATTTACCGAAACAAACATAGTACCAACTAAGTGTACTGGGCCTATATCTCTGTTAACATGTCGTATTCCTGCACTTATCTAAGTGTCTTTCAAATGTTGTAACTTTATCCACATTTTTACTTCCTCTTGAACTTTGCACAGGAAACATACCGTGTAAAGTAAAACAAAGTGAACCTCATGTCTTTTTATGACCTTTGTCCTCACACCGTAAAATACGCCCACTAGTCCTGAAATACCCCAAAGAAGGAAAGCACCGTTGCAGTTGAGCTAATCTGTACCCCTCAGGATTTTAAAAACATTTATACGGTAAACGTCAACCTCTTATGATCCTTTGAAAGAAGTCCCAGTCTATCCAGCCTACAGCTCAATTCCTTCATTCCTAGCAAAGTACTGGTAAATCTCTTCTTAACTCTGTCTTAATTCTTCTTTGTCTGACTTGGAAACGAGAACATAGACACAATACTACAGAAGATGCCTCGCCAACATCCTGTACAACCTGAGGATAACGTACCAAGTTCAACACTAAAAACTGAGTGACGCATGAAAGGGTTCTAACGGCATTTTAACGAAACTGACGATATGTGACACGACTTCCAAAGTCCATTCCGTGACCTATTCACGTGTCTATTGTGCAGGACTATTCAAAGCAGTACTTGTAAATGTACAAGTGCTACATCCCTTTATAACTCAAACTGCAGTACCTTACATTTATCCAAGGTAATTTCCCTTTACCATCCACTTAATCATATACCCGAACGATCAATGTCTCTTTAACATTTCTATAACCTCAGATCACCTTCTTCTCTGACTACTGTACCACCATGGAGAGTTGTAGAGTCCCGCAGCACAGAAACACGTCGTTTGGCACAAACTGGTTCATACTGATCATAATGCGGTCCACATTAACTGCATTTCTCTGCACTTGGACCATATCATTCTAATCCTTTGCTATCCATGTACTTGTCCAAACGCCTTTTAAATGTTCTTCATGTACACTCAAAGACTTCTGCTATCATTTCATTATATGCATGTCGCTCATGTTGGTGTCAACCACAAACTGATGATCCCTGCCTTCCATATTGTCATCTAAAACATTTACATCAGTCACAAACAAAGGAGCCATCGCTGATCCCTGTGGAAAACTGCCGGTCACAAGCCTCCAGTCTGACAAACAACACACCAAAACCTCACCCTTTCTTTTGTTGTTAATTGAATTTTGTATCCGATTTGCAAACTCACTGTGAACCACATCTGATCTAACTTTACTCGTTAGTCTTCCATGTTGCATCTAGTTAAACGCTTTCCTAAAGCCTAAGTAAGCAAAGATATTTGTTCTTGCCTCATCACTCCTCTTGCCTACTTGATCAAAACTCTCACAAATTTGTGAGATCCAGTTTCCACCTCACTAAACCATGCTGATAATCCCCTCTATTTCCTGGACTCTGAAAATGCTATCTTCCAAAAACACTTCAAAAAACTTGCGAACCACCAATTTCAAACTCACAAACCTGGAGATTCCAGTTTTTTTCCCTGTATCCATTCTTTAACAAGGTTCGTCACGGTCCAGTCATTTTAAATCACACCCATATTTAGAGATGACACAATTATTTCAGCAAGGAGTCTTGCAATTTCCGCGCTTACCTCCCATAATGCTTTGGGATTCAGTACAAACACAGGGTAAACCTCGATGCTAATTGAAACTAGCAACACAGAAAAATATTTACCCCGTGCTGTAATCTGTGAAAGTTCGATAGTCAAAACGTTTCCCAAAGGTCACGATTTAAAGGGAAAATTATCAACTTTTTTCTTTATGTCTAATAGAGTATGAAAACTAACAACTATTTCCAACTAATTTCTCTTAAACCCATCTTTTACCTTCCACTTCGCAATAATATTCCGATTCTAAAAGATTCCCAATAATGATTTAAAAAGTAATCATGGTTCAAAACCACTCAGCTTTTTCAAGTTTCCTTTTGTGGATTTTTCTGTGTCGATACTGTCCAGGTTTTCCTCGGTGTTCTGCCATGCAAACCCATTCCCAGGAAGGTACATTTGTAGGATCTCTTGAGGTGCACCTCTCTGACGCCGCCCGAGCTTGATTTATACCCCAAAACATCGGATTATTTCAGTGGCTTTAATATTATCCAAATGTGAAGATCAAACCTGATTTTGATTTCGGATCTTGATTCATAATTTAAGCTGATAGCAAACCAGCTCTGCTGGCTGTTTCGAACAAATATCACATTGATCCCTTGGTCAGAACAGGTTGTTCTGTCACCTTGCAAGCTTTGCAACTCTTTTTTTTTCACACCACGTTCATAACAATACACTCGTCCAGGATCTGGAGTTTTATGCGCCTTTTACATTTTCTGAGATGTCCAGCAATTATTTTCCTCTTATATTAAATATTTATCAGTATGTATTTCCATGATTTCTGTAGCCTCCTTAAGTCTAACATATCCTTGGCGAACAGACTTCCCAAACTGAGCTGTTCCACCTTGCTTGAATCCCTCTAAACACTTTCTCTTCGTCTAAACGTCCAAATGTCTTATAAAACAATGTAACAGCACCTCTGCTACGTTGCTCTAGCAGTTGATTCCATGTGCAAACCATCCTCTGTGTGACAAGGATGTCTTGTCATTCGGTGTAAATCTTACGAGGTCTGGACTCCCGTATCCAAGTGAAAACGAACTTTGCTGTTCGCCTTATCGAGAGCACTCTTGATTTTATGAATCTCTATAAAGTCATCTTCGACCTCAGATGCTGCAGTACGACAAGGCAAAGCCTACACAGTCTCTCCTCGTTATATTAAAAATCCAGTGCCGAGAACATGTCGACTCTTTGTTGCATGAGGCCACACAGAGTCGAATGCAATCCAGCCGCTAGAAACATCACCGAATCTCAAATTATTGATGCATAGTCGAATAGTTTCGGAAAAGGTATCGTCCTCTTCACATATGGAGAGTGAACATTTGGTCTCGCTGTCTCCACAATAAAAAAATGATGTGAAAAATTAGTTTAATGCCTCGTCCATCTGCTGAGCTCAAAAGCAATATCAACCTCCTTTATCTTTCAGGTAATATTTCTCGCGTTGTTCTCTTGCCAGATATGTACATGTAGACCCTCTTTGGATTATCTTCAATCCTGGCAGATTAAATTATTTCATATCCCCTCTTTCCTTGCTGGTCTGCACTTTATTGAAGTCCCGACAAGAAATTCACTTGAACCCAGTTGTCTGTCTGATATCGGATACTCTTTCGTTTTGATTAGTTCCTCAACACCTTTATTCAACCATGGTCACGTCTTGTGAGTGTCCAGCCTGACGAATTCCGCTCAGGTTGACAGCATATCTGTATTGGGAACACGTTAGTCTGTTATTAAAGTTGGAATAACAGAGCATTAGAAATACATTACAGAATAAAATGGATTCCGCACGGCTTTGTGAAGACGAAATCAGACCTAACATGTTTACAAGTATTTTCAGATCGTAACAAGCACAATACACAAAGGGGAATGCAGTAAATAGAATATATCTGAATTTCTAAAATTATTCAGAACGGTGTTTTTTACGATAGCACTTCACAAGCATAGAAGCATGAACCCACACAGTTGGGGGTATATATTAGTCGAGGATTGGGGAATGAATTGAGAGGTGAGGTAATGAGAGCATTTGCATGACGGTAAATTGTAACTTGCAGACTCCCGGAGACAACAATATTGGTGCCACAGATGTTGATAACATGTACTAATCACATGTATAACATAAGTCAATGTACTGTTGCTCATTTTGGAGATGGCACAAAATAGATATGGATGCAAGTAATGAAGATGGCACAGCAACATTCTGGACGGACAGAATCAGGATAAACAAGTGGAAAAAAACGTAGCAGTATATAACATGCAAAAAGAAGAGGTTTATGCGTTTTGGCAGATATAAATATTAAGTGGGGAAATACACAGCACAAAACATCAGCATACAGAGCACTTCGCTTCCTTGTACATGAAATATGAAAAGCTAGCATCCAGTTTTAGCAGGTAATCGGGAAGTCAAATAATTTTGTTTCACTTTATTTAAACGGAATGGGGACATATGTTTTTTTCAAAATACACATGGCATTAGTTAGATCAGAGCTGGATTAATGTGAACAAATGTAGTCCCCTATTTTAGGAATAGCTGTTCAGGGAAAGTTAACACAAATCACCCTGGATATGGGAGAATATTCTCGGGAGTTGAAACTGATAATATTGCCCCTGTACTCATTGGAGTGTAGAATAATGTAACAAGACTTTACTGGGATGCATTAGATTATGAGGGACATGATAGGATAATTTAGGAGAGAATGATTCGCCTTGTCTGAGAATCGAAGACCAGATAACATAATCTCAGAGTAAGTAGTAACCTATTTAAGAAAGATGTGGAGAAATTTCTTTCTCTTCGAGCCAACTGAATATGTGAAAGTATTTACTGCAGGCCGCTCTAGAAATTGGCAGCTCAGTGTGTCCAAGATTACACTGAGATTAGGGAGGGTGGTAAAAAAGGAGGGGGTGTGGGGTTGCTAATTAGAAATGGTATAATGGCTGCAGAAAGGCAGTTCGAGGGGGATCTGCCTTTGGAGGTAGTATGGGATGAAGTCAGAAATAGGAAAGGAGCAGTCACCTTGTTGGGTGTTTACTATAGGCCCGCCAATAGCAGCAGAGATGTGGAGAAACAGATTGGGAAACAGATTTTGGAAAGGTGCAGAAGCCGCAGAGGAGTAGTCATGGGCGATTTCAACTTCCCAAATATTGATTGGAAGCTCTTTAGATCAAGTAGATTGGACGGAGCGGTGTTTGTGCAGTGCGTCCAGGAAGCTTTTTTAACTCAGTATGTAGATTGTCCGACCAGAGGGGAGGCCGTACTGGATTTGATACTCGGTTACGAACCAGGACAAGTGATGGGCATGTTAGTGGGTGAGCATTTTGGTGATGGGTGACCACAATTCTGTGACTTTCACATTGGTTATTGAGAGATAGGTGCGTGCAACAGGGTAGGTTTTACAATTGGGGGAAGGGTAAATACGATGCTGCAAGACAGGATCTGAGGAGCATAAGTTGGGAGCATAGGATGTCAGGGAAGGATGTCGTTGAAAGGTGGAACTTTTTCAAGGAACAGATACGACGTGTCCTTGATATGTATGTACCTGTCAGGCAGGAAAGAAATGGTCGTGTGAGGGAACCTTGGTTGACTAGGGAGGTTGAATATCTAGTAAAGAGGAAGAAGGAGGCTTACATAAGGTTGAGGAAACAACGTTCAGACAGAGCGTTGGAGGGATACAGGATCACCAGGAAGGAGCTGAATAAAGGGATTAGGAGAGCTAAGAGAGGGCATGAAAAATCTTTGGCGGGTAGGATCAAGGATAACCTCAAGGCCATTTATGCGTATGTGAGAAACATGAGAATGACGAGAACGAGGGTAGGTCCGATCAAGGACTGTAGTGGGAGACTGTGTATTGAGTCGGAAGAGACAGGAGAGCTCTTGAATGAATACTTTTCTTTGGTATTTACAAATGAGAGGGACCGTATTGTTGAAGAAGAGAGTATGAAACGGACTGGTAAGCTTGAGGAGATACTTGTTAGGAAGGAAGATGTGTTGGGCATTTTGAAAAACTTGAGGACAGACAAGTCCCGCGGGCCTGACGGGATATATTCTAGGCTTATGTGGGAAGCAAAAGAGGAAATTGCAGAGCCGTTGGCAATGATCTTTTCGTCTTCACTGTCAATGGAGGTAGTACCAGGGGACTGGAGAGTGACGAATGTTGTGGCCCTGTTCAAAAAAGGGAATAGGGATAACCCCGGGAATTACAGGCCTGTTAGTCTTACTTTGGTGGTAGGCAAAGTAATGGAAAGGGTACTGAGGGATAGGATTTATGAGTATCTGAAAAGACACTGCTCGAATAGGGACAGCCAGCACGAATTTGTAGGTTTTGCCTTACGAGTCTTATTGAATTCTTTGAGGAGGTGACCAAGCATGTGGATGAGTGTAGAGCAGTGGATGTAATGTACATGGATTTTAGTACGGCATTTGATAAGGTTCCCCATTGTAGGCTTATGCGGAAAGTCAGGAGGCATGGGATAGTGAGAAATTTGGCCAGTTGGATAGAGAACTGGCTAACCGCTCGAAGTCAAAGAGTGGTGGTAGATGGTAAATATTCCGCCTGGAGCCCAGTTACAAGTGGAGTTCCGCAGGGATCAGTTCTGGGTCCTTTGCTGTTTATAATTTTTATTAATGACTTGGAAGAGGGAGTCGAAGGGTGGGTCAGTAAATTTGCAGATGATACGAAGATTGGTGGAGTTGTGGATAGTGAGGCGGGCTGTTGTCGGCTGCAAAGGGACTTAGATATGATGCAGAGATGGGCTGAGGATTGGCAGATGGAGTTCAACCCTGTCAAGTTTGAGGCTGTCCATTTTGGAAGGATAAATAAGAATGCGGAATACAGTGTTAACGGTAGGGTTCTTAGTAAGGTGGAGGAGCAGAGTGATCTTGGGGTCTATGTTCATAGATCTTTGAAAGTTGCCACTCAGGTGGATAGAGCTTGTAAGAAGGCCTATGATGTATGAGCGTTCATTAGCAGAGGGATTGACTTCAAGAGTCGTGAAGTGATTTTGCAGCTGTACAGGACCTTGGTAAGGCCACATTTGGAGTACTGTGTGCAGTTCTGGTCGCCTCACTTTAGGAAAGATGTGGAAGCTTCAGAGAGGGAGCAGAGAAGATTTACCAGGATGTTGCCTGGAATGGAGAATAGGTCATACGAGGATAGGTTGAGAGTGCGAGGCCTTTTCTTATTGGAATGGCGAAGGATGAGGGGTGAATTTATAGACGTTTATAAGATGATCAGGGGAATTGATAGAGTAGACAGTCAGAGTCTTTTTCACCGGGTACAACAGAGTGTTACAAGGGGACATAAATTTAAGGTGAAGGGTGGAAGGTGTAGGGGGGATGTCAGGGGTAGGTTGTTTACCCAGAGAGTGGTGGTGGCATGGAATGCGCTGCCTGTGGGAGTGGCAGAGTCAGAATCATTGGTGACCTTTAAGCGGCAATTGGATAGGTACATGGGTAGGTGCTTAAGCTAGGACAAATGTTCGGCACAACATTGTGGGCCGAATGGCCTGTTCTGTGCTGTACTGTTCTATGTTCTATGTTCTATGTTCTAAGACTGTGAGAAACAGATTTTAATCAGCAAGGTATTCAAAGGTTAGGTGCTATTGCAGGAACGTGAATCGGAGGATTATCAGATCAGTTGTAATCTCACTGAATGGTGAGAGCAGACTGCACAGTTTGAATTGACGACTTCTGCTCTTGCATCTTATTATCTTTCCTTTCTGGACTTTCAATTGCTTCTGTTTTTCCTTTATCAATGAATTTACCGGGCATTAGAAGAAGAAAATTTACAGTTCGAAGGCTTAAAACCAAATATCACTTCAGTATCTGATGGTGTTGTCCAGTTGATTGTTGCCTGAATATGATTCGCTTTTGAACATGAAAGGGAAAAGCATCATTCACAGTGTGGAGAAACTGTACACGTGTTGTACGTGTGGGCAGGGCTTCACCAGATAATTTGCCTAGTCAGAACATAAATACAGTCAGACGAGGAAAAGGCCATTTTTCTGTTTCGAGTGTGAGATAATTCAGTATTACTGCAGCACCAACAATACCAATTTTCCACTGCGTAAGATGTACAAAATTTGCACGACAATTTTGCACGGCAGAACACAGCAATGCTTGTTTCTCATTGCTCAGATCCTCCCAAACCGATTCTGTGGGATCTGAGGGACAGGGTCGATAGCATTATTAGTGACAGACTTAGAGAAGACGTTCATTGAGGCTCACCTCGACGCTGAGATGATCTGAAGAAATGTCCAGGACGTTCTGTATCCTCGTTCTAACAGAATAAGTATCACCGTATTCTCTCTGCTCCCTCACACTCACTGTATATCTGTTATAGCACCTACCCCCGAATAAGGCCTACGCTCTATCTCCAAATAAAGTTCATGTACTTCCAATCTCACTGTTGAATTCAGCACCTTCCTTCCATCATTTTGTCTGTCGCCTATGCAATGCACCCACGCCAATAACACCTTATGGATTCTGCACTGTGGACTGACTCCCTGCAGACACCTCACCATTCAGCAACCCTCCCCCCCGCCCCCCACCCCATCACCACCTGCAACAGTACGAACAGCTCATTCCCCACTTCCCTTTCTCCCATTCCAGGATAAACAGCCTGGAACAAGACAGAAAACGCCAAGCCGGGTGGTGGAGTGTCCGATATCCGTTCCCTTTCCCCCGTCCCCTCTCCCCGCCATGTTGGGAGGACCCTGGCACGTGCCTGAGAGGACCGAGTGAATCGTATGGAGATTCTGTAATATCCACCTCCTACCATCTGGTTAAGACGCAATGTTTTGTGGAGGGCAATACTCTCTTTAACCGCTCTGTCTTTTCCACTACTTCTTTCCCTCCCAAAACAACAAATATCTCATTGAAGAAAGATGCAGACACAGAAATACTTAGAGACATATGTAAACACCACAATATACTAACACTCACAGCACATGCAATGAGATGGACCCGCACACATGTAGAGGCATACAGAGACATACACAATCACACACAAACAGACTTAAACAGATAAAACGCAGAGGCTAATACACGGAGGAACAAATGTATACACACAAATACACAGACACACAAACACATGAACAAACACACACGCACGCATGTAGATACACAGAAACGCAGGCACTTGTGTCTATAAGCCAGAGATAGATAGATTTTGATTAATAAGGGGACCAAGGGTTACCGAGAGAAGTCACTAGAATGATGTTGAGAAATCTCGAAGCCAATATTAAATGGCATTCAGACTCGATGGGCCGAATGGCCTAATTCTGCTCCTTTTTTTAATGCTCGTGTGGTGTTATGCTATCTTGTATTCTCTTCCTGGGACAGGAGCAGAGAATGAGTTTCATACATATTTGATTGGAAAGAGTCAGTGGTAATATTGGACAGGTTTAGGAGGCTGTATAAGTCTATTCCTAATTATTCTGTCCTTATGTTTCAAAAAAGGTGACAATTTGTTGTTAGTTTAACACAGTATTAAAATAATGGGTCCTGCAATGAAATAAGGATGTTCCTTTCCCTTTCGTGTTGTGCTATCTGTGGTGCCCTTTTTCTCAGGGAGCAGTTAAGACGCGGTTTTTTAAGATATTCAAGGCTGATCTCGACTGATCTTTCCTGGACAGGAGGGTCAATGTTTATTGGGAACAGACGAGAGACAGATGATCAGAACATTCGGATGAGCCATGAGCATTCTGAATGGTGCAGCCGAATGGCCAACTTCTGCTCCGATCCATTAAGCTAGTCTGCAGATGTAGCAAGTGGTATGAAATGATGTTGTTTCTGGGAAAGGGCATCGGGTTTAATCATAGCAATGTTTTACTGCATCTGGACAGCGAGATTGCAGATACAGGAGGTCAGAGTCGAAAAGTGTTGCCCTGGAAATGTACAGCAGGTCAGGCAGCATCCGAGGAGCAGGAAAGTCAATGCTTCGGGCATACACACTTCATCAGGAATGTGCCCGAAACATGCCTCTCCTTCTCCCTGTACACACATTCCTTGGAGGCCTTTTGATAAGAAGCATTACCAGTTGAGGTATTGGATGCGAAATATTTTTGAACCATACACGATTTTGTGAAAAATTCGCTGGATACATATTTTATCTTGTTCGGGTGCTTGAAACTACAGAATAAATGTTAAGAATAAAATGTGTTGATTGATAAAAATGCATAGGCGTGTACTGCACCTTTTAAAGAGAGTAAAAGTTGGCAAGGACTTAACAAACACAGAGCGTGCTTAATTTTGTTTTAAAAAGTAACATTCGACTGAAAGAAACAGTTGAGCTGAGTGCTATGGTATACAACAAATTCGATTTAGGCCAATCAGTTTAATTTACGACCCAAGAAACCAAAATCCAAACTAATTTGAATTTTAATACTATAAAACCAATAGACAATCTGTTGTTGGTATAAAATCGGACATTTTGAACAGTTAGCCGGGGCGGCAAAAAGCACTAATAAATGCAGAATCGCTCTTTGAAAGGTACCTGTTTCTATGAAATTTGTGCAGTAGAAGACCGAGAAAAGACCCGGGAAAACCTACAGATGAAGATTCACAGGAAAATCGACATAACTCGCTGGGGGTTTTGAAATTCTTTTTTTTTTGTAAATCTTAATCGGGTGTTTTTATTGGATCAGGACATTGCTGTAGATTGGGAAGTAGATAAACTGATCAGACCAGGATGAGTACAGTGTAGAAAGTTGTTGTTCAATGTTCTCTTTGTTTTCTTGGAGTTAAAGAATAAACTATTATTGCTTTCTATAGATAGTGGGATTTGGTCGTTCTTTGTCACTCACACTTTTACAGACTATGAGGCGAGGTGATTTTTTTCTGTGTGTCTGGTTTAAATTAGCAGAAGGGCTTCGCACCCTGTCGTAACATTGATTTTAACGCAGACATAATGAAGACATCAACCGATTTCTTAAAATTATGCAGCTGGGGTTTTGTTTTTTTTTTGCTCAGAAAAGGCACTGTGTACAACAGCAGTAATGATGCACTTGTATATAGGATCTTATCATCCATTGCAGAGAATTTTCAAGGAAATCACACGTGGTCCTTTTTGGTGTTCAGTTGGCATTATTGCATATTTTAACACAGGGAGTGATGAAAATGTTACCTGCCACAGAAGCAGCAGCCTAATGCCCCCCTCTCTCATTTTCTTCCACCTGACAAGAGAAAAACATTCTGCGTCATCTTTAACAATCGTGTAGGTTTCCTGATGAAAAATTCTTTGGCATCTTTCCACTATCTGACGTAAAGTGAATTGAAACAAATCCAACTGTTCCAGGGAGATAGCCCATTACCAGCCGCTTGTGTGAGCGGAAGAACTTCAGAGGACCGAATAACATTTGGGACATTCTGTCATCTTTCCATTTGTTTAGAGTTTAGTTATTAAAGAACTCTGGAAAGCTTTCATTTTTTTTGATTTGTCTTAAAATGTGTGTGTTCATGTGTGCATGCAGCTGCACGTTTGTGTGTTTGTCACATTTTTTCTAGAAGATGAGCCAGGCTGACACTAATGTCATTGGCCTTATCACTAAACTTTGAAATTTATTGTAACCAGTGGAGGAGTGTGACTGCAAAAGGAATCAGTGACCCTGTAACATTGGTTGGAACACGAATGAGAAATTCTGAAAGAGCTGTAAAAGTGGGAATTCCCTTTCCCAGAAGTATGTGATGTCTAGGTGTTTGTATTGAACAGAGAAATGAATGAATGGAAATGGTACATACAGAAAAGTGCTGCTAAGACCACAACCAGATCAGCTACGAACTTACTACCTGGTACAGCAGTGGCAAAGTGGTTAATGACCCACTCCTGCCCCTCACTCAAATGTTGCAATGTTCTATTCAGCCCCGCACAGGAGCAGATGGAGGTCACTTGCGCCAAATACCTGGTTCACAGTAACATAGGATATCATTCAGTTCCTCCAGACTGACACACACAGCTTGGTGTGGGTTGGAAAGTGTTATTGGGTAATACAAGCTAGGTTCGAAAGACGCCTCTGGTATCTTTACAGAGTGTTTCCGCTCTACAACCTCTGGTTCATTTGTTGGTCATCAATGTTTTCCCCCCATCATTCGATCAGAAGTGAAGATATTCTGTAGAAATCACATACAGCTTCAAAATCTGGGCAACATTCAAGCTCATGTTGTTAACGTGTAAGTAACATTCATGTGACAGTACTGCTAGACCCTGAACACTTGCACAGGATAAAAAGTGGAGTTCTTTCAGCATGTTAAACAGGTTTCACAAGAATGTGAGAAAGCCATTCAGCCCATCGAAACTATTGGATAAGCAGTGTCACAACCAGTTCACTCTCTCCTGCCTATTACACCTGAAGAGATTTTTTTTTTAAAAAAATGCAAATATTGGAAAGCAGGGGGCTGGAAGACCACACCAAGCAAAGCAGCATCAGGAAGTGGAGAAGTCAACACCTTGGGTGTAACATTTCTTCAGGAGTGGGGATGGACGTAAGGAGGTTTACAGATAAAGAAGCGGCGTGGGGAGGAGGAGGTGGTGTGGTGAGGTGGGTTAGATCAACACTGGTAGAGGGTAACACTGGATCAGTCGATTGGAGGAATGAATCCCGTTAGAAGCTGGAAGAAGGGTGGATCAGAGGAACGGAAGGGAGGTGGACGCGCTGGGAAGGAAGGGGTAGGTAATGGGATGGGAGTGGGAGGGACTGGGAAGTGAGTCAGAAGATTGGAAAGGAGGTTATTTGAAATTGGAGAACTCAGTGATCTCGAGACTTCAAAGAAGAGGCCATTCAGCCACTCCAAACTGTGATACTGAAACAGGAGGATGTCTTTGATGCTGCAACATGACAAACTAATGAAGTAGAGATTGCACAGACAGACTGCTCCATGTTGTTCCTCCCAGATCCATTGCTAATGGTACACAAATGTTAAGTTAACATGGTTTGCTGATCGTGAGGAGGGAAAGTGAATGATTTGCACCAAGTTCCAAGGAGGCATCTTCCCTCTCCGAGATGTATGGACGAGTCCAGACCATTCAAAACATTCGGAAGCAAACAGCCCAGAGCATAACTTTGCAATTTGAATTCATTAAGTGTACGATGAAAATTACCTCATGTAATTTAGCTACGTGGACGCCTGGATTAGAACATAGAACATAGAACAATACAGCACAGAACAGGCCCTTCGGCCCACGATGTTGTGCCGAACTTCTAACCTAGATTAAGTACCCATCCATGTACCTATCCAAATGCCGCTTAAAGGTCGCCAATGATTCCGACTCTACCACTCCCACGGGCAGCGCATTCCATGCCCCCACCACTCTCTGGGTAAAGAACCCACCCCTGACATCTCCCCTATACCTTCCACCTTTCACCTTAAATTTATGTCCCCTTGTAACACTCTGTTGTACCCGGGGGAAAAGTTTCTGACTGTCTACTCTATCTATTCCTCTGATCACCTTATAAACCTCTATCAATTCACCCCTCATCCTTCGCCGTTCTAACGAGAAAAGGCCGAGAACTCTCAACCTATCCTCGTACGACTTCCTCTCCATTCCAGGCAACATCCTGGTAAATCTTCTCTGCACCCTCTCCAAAGCTTCCACATCTTTCCTAAAGTGAGGCGACCAGAACTGCACACAGTACTCCAACTGTGGCCTAACCAAAGTCCTGTGCAGCTGCAACATCACTTCACGACTCTTGAATTCAATCCCTCTGCTAATGAACGATAATACTCCATAGGCCTTCTTACAAACTCTATCCACCTGAGTGGCAACCTTCAAAGATCTATGTACATAGACGCCAAGATCCCTCTGTTCCTCCATCTGACTTAGAACCCTACCATTAACCCTGTATTCCGCATTCTTATTTGTTCTTCCAAAATGGACAACCTCACACTTGGCAGGGTTGAACTCCATCTGCCACTCCTCAGCCCAGCTCTGCATCACATCTAAGTCCCTCTGCAGCCGACAACAGCCCTCCTCACTGTCCACAACTCCACCTATCTTCGTATCATCTGCAAATTTACTGACCCACCCTTCGACTCCCTCATCTAAGTCATTAATAAAAATTACAAACAGCAGAGGACCCAGAACTGATGCCTGCGGAACTCCACTTGTAACTGGGCTCCAGGCTGAATATTTACCATCTACCACCACTCTCTGCCTTCGACCGGTTAGCCAGTTTTCTATCCAATTGGCCAAATTTCCATCTATCCCATGCCTCCTGACTTTCCGCATAAGCCTACCATGGGGATCCTTATCAAATGCCTTACTAAAATCCATGTACACTACATCCACTGCTCTACCCTCATCCACATGCTTGGTCACCTCCTCGAAGAATTCAATAAGACTTGTAAGGCAAGACCTACCCTTCACAAATCCGTGCTGGCTGTCCCTAATCAAGCAGTGTCTTTTCAGATACTCATAAATCCTAGCCCTCAGTACCCTTTCCATTACTTTGCCTACCACAGAAGTAAGACTAACAGGCCTGTAATTCCCGGGGTTATCCCTATTCCCTTTTTTGAACAGGGGCACAACATTCGCTACTCTCCAGTCCCCTGGTACCACCCCCGTTGCCAGTGAAGACGAGAAGATCATTGCCAACGGTCCTGCAATTTCCTCTCTTGCTTCCCACATAATCCTGGCATATATCCCGTCAGGCCCGGGGGACTTGTCTATCCTCAAGTTGGTCAAAATGTCCAACACATCTTCCTTCCTAACAGGTATCTCTTCTAGCTTACCAGTCCATTTCACACTCTTCTCTTCTACAATACGGTCCCTCTCGTTCGTAAATACTGAGGAGAAGTACTTGTTCAAGACCTCTCCTATCTCTTCCGACTCAATACACAGTCTCCCACTACTGTCCTTGATCGGACCTACCCTCGTTCTCGTCATTCTCAGGTTTCTCACATACGCATAAAATGCCTTGGGGTTATCCTTGACCCTATCCGCCAACGATTTTTCATGCCCTCTCTTAGCTCTCCTAATCCCTTTCTTCAGGTCCCTTCTGGCTATCCTGTATCCCTCCACTGCTCTGTCTGAATCCTGTTTCCTCAACCTTATGTAAGCCTCCTTCTTCCTCTTTACCAGGCATTCAACCTCTCTCGTCAACCAAGGCTCCTTCACACGACCATTTCTTTCCTGCCTGATAGGTACATACATATCAAGGACACGTCGTATCTGCTCTTTGAAAAAGTTCCACATTTCCACCACATCCTTCCCTGACAGCCTATGCTCCCAATGTATGCTCCTCAAATCCTGCCTTACAGCATCGTAATTTCCCTTCCCCCAATTATAAAATCTACCTTGTTGTGCGCACCTATCTCTCTCCACAACCAAGGTGAAAGTCACAGAATTGTGGTCACCATCACCAAAATTTTCACCCACTAACAAGCCCACCACATGTCCCGGTTCATTACCGAGTACCAAATCTAATATGGCCTCCCCTCTGGTTGGACAATCTACATTCCGCGTTAGAAAAGCTTCCTGGACACACTGCACAAACACCGCCCCATCCAATCTACTTGATCTAAAGAGCTTCCAATCAATATTTGGGAAGTTGAAGTCGCCCATTACTACGACCCTGTGGCTTCTGCACCTTTCCAAAATCTGTTTCCCAATCTGTTTCTCCACATCTCTGCTGCTATTGGGGGGCCTATAGTAAACACCCAACAAGGTGACTGCACCTTTCCTATTTCTGACTTCAGCCCATACTACCTCCAGAGGCAGATCCCCCTCAAACTTCCTTTCTGCAGCCGTTATACCATTTCTAATTAGCAATGCCACCCCCCCCCCTTTTTTCCCACCCTCCCTAATCTTACTGAAACACCTGTAACCAGGAACCTCCAACAGCCATTCCTGTCCCACATCTATCCACGTTCCGTGATGGCCACAACATCGTAGTCCCAGGTACCGATCCACGCCTTAAGTTCACCCACCTTATTTCTGATACTCCTTGCGTTGAAGTATACGCACTTGAGCCCATCTCTGTGTCCGCAAGTAGTCCCTGTCAGTGCTACCTTCTCCACAGCCTCCCTACAGTCTTGGGCATCCTGACACACAGCTAGCTTACTTGCTGGACTACAAGTCCGGATCCCATCCCCCTGCCAAATTAGTTTAAACCCCCCCTATTCTAAAATAGACAAAAACTTTATTACAAAAGTACACAATGAAACACAAAGAATAGAATAAAGAACACCTACAGATCTCAACCTATCTAGCTAGGCTTAATTATGCTGTTCCGAATGCATATAACAGTCCCAATAAGCAAACCCCCTTTGAAAACGAAGTATAAATGGAACACATGCATACAGGGTGAATTTGAACGGAAGAAAAGAGAGACTTTCCACACAGCTCCCTGTTGAACTTTCCAGTTCAAGACTCAATTGAAAACTGCTCAGCTCAGCTCAGCTCAGATAGTTCAGCTAAAAGAGCGCATCACTCCCCTTTCATTTCACTTCTAAAACATGACGATCCAGGCGCGTCCGGGCGATGTTGAGTACCTCCAACCATGATGGGTGGGAGAATAGAACTGGCATTGAATGACAGGGACACCATGAGGTGGGGTGGGTAGTTCGTGAGGTGAGTTCGATAAGATAACACCAGGAAACTAGTTCGGCCTCGTGCAGACAATTCCTCTGTCACACTCATTGAAAAAGACACTGAGACAAATTATTGTTAGATTCAGCCCGATAAGTCGAAGACTCTGCTGTTCCCACTCCCAGTTGCAAAGCTGCAGAACAAATGCTCATCCAAAACTCCATCATATGAATTTGCAGCAATATCCCGTTCACCCATCATTCCTGGGAATACTGGCTAAAGTTGCAAGATGCTGTTGAAATATCTTTACTTCAACATTCTGAAACCAGTGATCATCCATGGAATTGGCTCTCAATCTCCCTTTCTCGTTTTCCCAAAGTCCTTTTGTTTTTATGGTATTTGAACTTATTTCCCTACCATCTCTCTCTGGCAGGGATTCTTACACCCAGATCACCGCTTTGTCATGGCACAATGGAGGTATGGAGCTGTAAATGGATGGGAGCTGCACATCCTGTCACTTCCAGTATGAGCTGCAAGTTTTCCCACACTGGGCAGGGATCTAATACAGTGTTACTGAACAATGTACTGGGGTTGGGTACACAGCTCTACATGCTGAGAGAGTAACTGCTCCTGGTTCACAGATCAATGCACTGGGGTGATGTACACAGCTCTCCATGCTGGGAGGGTAACTGCTCCTGGTTTACAGATTGATTCACTGCTATTCACTGTACAGCTCCCCATACTGAACAGATACCTTATCCACGTTTATAGAACAAGCCCACCTGTTTGCGCTGCACATTACCCCATGCTGGACTAACCGTTTTGTCCAGATTTCTGAATCAATGTGCTGGTGTGGTGTGTACTGCTCCCCATGTTGGACCGATAGCTAATGGATTAGTCAGAGCTGCACAGTATTGCATCATGGGCAGATTGCTGGGTTGTACTGAGACTGGTCTGCACAGTGCTCCGTGCTGAGCAGATATCTCATTATTGAGTCTGGGCTGGATCTGTGAGGTGGATTGTGTATCTGATATAATTACTGATAGAACTGTCACTCCTCCAGCTCAACGCATTCCGCTGCCAACCCCGTGTTTCTGCAACTTATTGTTCATGAGTAATTATCCAATTAAAACGTGAATATCTGCCCTTCTTGTCATGGCCCCAATAGATGCCTCTCGCAATATATGAAGAAGGTAGTCGACTCGAACATGTTCTTATTTTAACGGTAATTGTGTGGTGTTGTACTTCAGATGCAATTCGTTTGATCAAAATATTCAACATTAAGCAAAACACAATTTATTCAAATACTGTAGACAAAATACAACAAAAACAAGAGGAACTTGGAAAAACTTAATTTATTGGAAAACTCAACAGATTAATGGGTTACTTAATTAATAAACAGTAACTGCTGCAATATTGTAACATCCTGGAAACACACACTTCCCAACAAAACAAATTCAGGAAACATATTGTCTCACATGCAGTTCTCCAATCCAGGTGGAACGAACAACAAGAGACAATTCTGTGGGAAATCTCAGGGAGAGAGCATAGCAGCCTGGAGAGATGTAATGCCTTCCAACCCTGGTGAGACCTCAGCAATATATGGCGAAATGTAAAACTAAGAATCCTGGCTCCATGAGAGTTTGACCATTATTCTGCACAACCAGGCCGCGGCTGCAAAGACCACAATGAATGTACTGTATCTACACTATCTATGCCACAGTAGTAGCGTCTCAAAAATGCCTAACCCTACCTAATTCCCGCAATGCTGTTAAGATATATTGTCAAAGTTAAATTTAATAATCAAAGCCAAAGGATGCAGCAGGCCTGGTGATCAGACACAGATGGCCTCGGGAGTCCAACACTTCCTACCCTGCCAAAACACAGTAGAAACATCGAGCTTGTGAAGAGAAAGCATCATCCCTCTCCCCCAAATTTAACTTTAAAAATGTAGATGTGCCATTCCCCCACTAGTCAGCGAAGTCAACATCCCACACACAACAAGTTATGTCAGGGTTGTGGCGAAAGGGGTTAACTGAAGCTGTTTGTTCTGTGACTGTAATTGATGTCAGTCTCCATGGATCTTAACTGTGGCACTGGAGGTTTTCCTCTTCTATTAATAAGGAGCTTCCTTCAACCTGATATCTCTTAGTATCAGCGGCAACGTCATCCTCCAGATGATTGGATCAGCAGCTACAGAGAATAGGAGAGGAAGACAATCTTAGAACAAGAGACGGGAATGTTCCAACAATGAATCAGAATCTGAGAACATAAGACTGGAATGTTGCAACAATGGATCAGAATCTGAATGTTTTAGACTGGAATGTTCCAACAATGGATAGGAGCTTATCAAATGGTCTTTACTGGCTTTCACTGGATTGGGCATGGTTAGAGTTGCGGATACGAGCCATATTGCTGATTATTCAAGCTGGGTATTATCCAATCCTCGCTATTATTGGTGTTCCTGGTAAGCCTATCTCTGTCAATTCTATAAACAATGGTAAGGTTATTGCTATATCAGTTATTTATATTTAGCATATGCATAAACTGTTATCTTTAGTTTAAGTCACAAACTCCACTTCATTTCCATCAATTTCAGACTCCTCACTCATAAATATCTAAGAAGTAAGAATATTGTTCAGATCCGTGCGTCTTCCTTTTACCCTGAATGTTTCTCTATATTTTCTCTGCCATCAACCCTGTCCACACCCACCTCCATCATAACCCAGTCTCCACCTCTGCCTCAGTGCTGTTGTTGAATTAGCCGTTATCTGTCCCTTTGTTCACTTCAGCTTTTACGGCTCCAGTTCTCTTCTGACCTCTCCTCCAATTGCAAATATTTTGAACACATACTTGTTCTTGTCTCTCCAGCTGTTTCATAGTTGGGACCCCATATCAGAGTAATAATCACAGTGGCCAGTGTAATAATCAGAGAGGCACAGGTTATAACCTTAAAGGCATTGTTTCAAATCCTATCCCGGCTAATGACAGAACTTAAATTTGAATGACAAAAAATTAATGAAATCTCATTTTACTAACGGCAACCATAAACCATCAGAACTTCTTTCATTATTTCACTTATAGTCTTTGGTAAAGAAACTAAGTTTGACTTCAACCCCACGACCACATGGTTGGCTCCATATTGTCTTGCCAAATGATGTCACGGTCAAGAGCAGCTAGTGATGGACAACAAATGCTGCCCTTGCCAGTCATGCTGTCATCCCGTGAAACAGCAGCATTAACGGTGAAATAAACCAATGAACTGTGGATGTTCGAGATTTGAAATAAACTTCTCCAGCGTCTGAAGATGTTGGAGAATCTCAGCAAATATGGCAGTCTCTGTCACGAGAAGAACAGATAAAGTTTCAAGTCCAGTGACCCTACAGTAACACTGAAAGCAACTGAGAAATAATATCATATTTATCAGGCTGGATGAGTGAGGGGGAGATTAGTTGAATGGATGGGAAAATGTCCAACAAAAGAGAGAGAGAGAGAGAGAGAGAGAGAAATGAAAAGCAAAGGGACTGCTGATAATGAAGTAGAAGGAAAATAAAAAGGGAATTTCTTCTAACATAACCCTTTTCCCATATTCCTGAATATTACGTCAATCTAGATATGCCCCTGTTTAAAGTGAGTTACATTCCCACACTCGCTCTTCTCTGAGTGTGGTGGTCAACTACATCGGAAATGCTGATGATGCCGTTATAGTTGCTGAGATACAGAGAAACGTAATGTTATTTTGTCAACTGCTTCTTTGGTGAACGGAAATTTTACTGTGTGTCTGCCAGAGATGTAAAGGCTTTCTCAGCCAGGAAGAGAAACATTTTCAACATGGAATGGATGCACTGTGTGTGTGAGGATTTGACTTGCACCTGTCAGTAAAGGCAGGTTCTGTGGTTGTTTTTCTTGGGTGTGTATTATCAGTTGCTGCATCTACTCAGAGAGACCAAGCGTATGGTGACCACACTCTGGACACTGCATTTATAGATTGTTTCGGTCCATGGGAAACAAATGGAGGCGAGACTACACAGAAGGAAATCTGCGAGGGGCTGGACATTGTATTATTCTCCCTGGGATTTCCAGGAATATTTTTCTAAGCTGAACCAATTCCAAACATAAAATGTGGACCTTTCAAAAATGAGGTGGTCACTGAGCTGCGTCCCCTCCATCAGTATAACCTGAGCCTCACACCAGGGACAGAACTGTACTGACACTCACCATGAAGTGAACTGGATTAATTCTGGAACTTTCCAGGCAGGAGTTATTAACATATACATCATCTCCAAAGTGCAGTCCTCCGAAATATTCACTGGCTGTCAGAAGCCATCTGCCAGCTGAGAGGAAGACATTGAGTGTATGTCCCTGAGGAAGGTACAGAAGCAAACTCCCAGATACACTAGGGAACAGCAGGACTGCAGAAAATGAGGAACTGCACGAAACTAGAATTAATGAAGAGTATGTTTTTGAAAATCTAATCGAATTGAAGGTTGGTAAGGTGCGGGTTCTGCTGAGCTATATCCCAGAATATCGAGGAGGTGGCAATAGAGCTAGCGAAAGAATTACTGATTATTCTTCAAAGCTGGTTACATACGAGAAAGGATCCTGTAGACTGGAAAGCAGCTATTGTAAATCTAAACATTTAAAACAGGACGGAGAGGACAAACAGAAAACTAAATAGCTTGATGTCAACTGTGAGAAAAACGTTGGAACCTTTTTATAGAATGTGGCAACTGGACACTTGGAAAATAATGATATGATTTGATAGATTTGGCCTAGATTCAGTAAAGGGAAATGATCTTTGATAAACCTGCTAGAGTCTGTCGACTCTGTCTGTTGTGTCTTTGACAATTGAGAACCAGCGGGAGTGGAGTAATTAAATTATCAGATGAAGTTTGACATTGTTGTGCAGGTTGGTGGAGAATGTTAGAGTCCATGGGTAGGTAAGGGTGGAATGTACACCCTTTGTATTAAAAATTGGATAATGGACAAAATGAACAGAATAGTATTTTTTTTCTCTGGATGGAAGGCTTAGGGGGTCTCAGAAGGATGAGTTCTTGTGCAATAGCTGTGCACAAGAAATAAAAATGATTCAGATGTTAACAACAAATAACATTATTGACATTTAACTTTACTAAATGTTGAGAGGTTGGGAAGGGCTGTTGTTGAAAAGGACCTGGATGTCTTTAGTCATAATTCACTAACAGCATTCTTACGAGGCAGGAAGTAATTATAACCGGAAAGGATATGTGGTCCGTCATGGAAAATTATTAAAGTACCAGAATAAATGTATCTTACTCAATGATAGTGTTCTGTTGAGCCAGTATTTAGGATATTGTGTATAGCTGAGTCTGCTTTATAAATAATGATCTCCATGTCACCGAGACAGTGCAAAGGAGTTTCATCAGACTGAACCCTGGCATGATGTTACCAGAAGGAGAGAATGTAGTGACTATCTGTTTAATCTGCAGCGCTGTAAGAGAATAAGAACTTGAAACTTGATGATTATGGACGGACCCTCATTAAGTGTCAAGCAGCCATTGATAAGGTAAGAAACTCCGTACTTTCTTTAGGATGGTCGATTCCTGATAGTTTATGTGCCTGTGCAAAGACATCATTTCGATTGACAGTAAGGTACAGGCTCTGAATGAACTCTGAACACTTTCATGTACAGTTACTGTGTGACTCTGCAATCAATGTTACGTTGTGCACAGTCCTGTCTCAAGCCATAAATACCTTCATTGTGCAAGAGTTAGCCATTCACCACCAGCTTCTGACTTCGAGAGAGAACATGGGTCTGCTCTCTCAGCGATAGAAGATGACTTTGAAACTGGTTACAAAATTGTCTTCCTTCTTACTCCCAGGAAACCATGTTAATGTCACACATATGTACGAGGAGTAATATAGCCACGAGGTACAAAGTGGAGCAGGCTATCTGTTCAGTCCATGCTCCATTTGTTTGTGATCTTGGACCATCTCTGAAACCTTCCTGTTCCTGGGTTAGTGACGTTAATGCTGAATGACCCCTTCCTGTTCCTTTGTAAATGACTCCGAGTGTAAATTTGTCTCTTTCTGACGCTGTGTAAGTGACGTGTAGTGTTGGACAGAGAGCTTGTCTTCCTGTGTAACAGGGAGAAAGTGAGGACTGCAGATGCTGGAGACCCAACCATTTCTTTCAGAACAAATTGGGCCACTAGATTTGAAGATGTGTATATACGTTCCCGTATACTTTTAAAATACAACTTGCAATATCTTCACAATATTCCCGAAGAAGGGCTTATGCCCGAAACATCGATTCTCTTGCTCCTGCTGCCTGACCTGCTGCACTTTTCCAGCAACACATTTTTCAGCTTCCTATGTAACAGGCAGAGGTACGGAATGGGCTCTCTCTTTTTTTTACAATAGTTTTGATGGACTGAATGACTTTCCCACATTCTTATGAAGCCAAATTGAGGTGCAGAGTGAACTCCTTCGTTTACTGTCGAAACGTGCAGTGTCTGGCAGCGCTGTTACATAAATGTTAACGGCAGTTAAACAGCACAGGCTTGAATCCTGTCCAGATCTTGTTGCGCATGGACACAGACTGATTTAGAACCTGAGGGATGGCGAAGTGTTCTTCATATTGTGCAACCTATAGTGAATATCACCACTTCTGATCGGTGTCAACTCGATGGGCTGAATGGCCTGATTCCACACTGCAGGGAAACTGGAGAGGCCTGGGCTGAGGAAGCTACATTGAGGATCTCCTGCAGTGATGTCCCACAGCTGAGATGATTGATGCCCAATGATGACGAAGACTTCACTTGTGCTGTGAATGACTCCAAACAGCGGAGAGGTTGCAATGGATTCTGATGAAATGCAATTTTGCTTAGGGTCCTTCATGTTATCCTCAGTTAAATACTGCCCTGATACCAGGGCCAGTCGCACTTAGCTAAGCCCTTGTATTCACCTCTCTCACTCATATTAATAGGTCATCGTATATAAGCAGAGCAATGGTTTCTTCAAACAGAGGGTTGTGAATGTCAGGAATTGTCTATTCGAGAGAGTCAGGGGATCTAGATCACTGAATGATCTCTGAATGGTCTTCCCTGTTTCTGTGCATCAGATGATACAGTAAGTGGCCTCCAACTGCTCCTGTCTAGCAGGTTGGAGGGGCTGAATGGAACAATGGAGCATTACTCTCAAGAACAAGATTAGGTCATTCGACACTATTAAACTGCTCCACCAGGCACTAGGATTATGGAATAACAGGTTGTGGTCTCAGTTCCACTTTCCTCTCTGTATTCCATTATCCACAACTCATTCTCTGTCAAATATTAATGAACTCAGTTTGAATAAATGTGAACAAAGAGGCACCACATACCGCTGGGGAAGAGAATTCCCACTCAAATACCCTTTTAGCATTTCTCCTCATCTCTCTTACAATGTCATATAGCAGGGACCCCTGTCCACTTAAACCAGACATCCCAATCTGATCTCAACCCATTCGTCAGCATTAGGCCCATATCCCTGTGAAGCCTTCCTAATAATATGCACAGCGTGATGCCTTTTAAATGTTGGATGAAACTTTGGATGAAATAAATTAAAATGAAATCCACAATCTGGATGAAAATATTGTCCCTTTACTGTCTTTCTCCCCTCATCTTAAGCCTTTGTCCTATAGGTTTGTAGTCCCCGATCCTTGGAAAATGACATTGGCTATTCAGACTGTCCATGCCGCTCATGATTTTATAAACGTCCATGATGTCACGCATCGGACTCCGATGCTCCAGAGTAAACAAGCACCAGTTTGTCCAGCCTCCCCCATACCTCAAAACCCCCACTCCCGGCAATAGCCTTATAAATCTTTTCTGCACCCTTTGAAGTTTATTAACATACTTCCTGTGGCTGATCGAACTGAATTAAATACAGTATTCTAAATCTAGCCTCACCAACATCCTGCCCAGTCACAACATGATCTCCCAACTCGCACACCCAATGCACTGACCAATAAAGGCAAGCATACCAAACCCCTTCTTCACCACCCTGTCTACCTGCGACTCTGCATTTATGAATCTTTGAGCCTGCACAGTTTTGTTCATCAATACTCCGCAGACCCCTACCATTAATTGCGTATGTTCTGACCTATTTTACTTGACCAAAATGCAACACTTCACATTTATCTAAATTTAACTCCATCTGTCACTCCTTGGCCCATTGGAACCTCCGATTGACGTCCCATTGTACTCTGAGGTAAACCTTGCTGGCCACTGCATCTCCAATTTTAATGTCATCTGTAAACACAATAAACAGGCAAATATTCACCTTCAAATCATTGATATAAATAATGAAAAGTAGTGGATTCAGCACTGTTCCTTGTGGCACAACACTGGACATAGTCCTCCAGTCTGAAAAGCAGTCCTCTACCACCCTCAGCCTCCTATCTTCACTCTAATTTTGAAGTCATTTGGCTAGCTTATCTTGGATCTATTTATGACCTAACCTTACTAACTTGTCTGCTATGCGGAATCCTGCCGAATGCCTTGCTGAAGTCTATATGGACAGGATCTACCACATTGCCATCACCAATCTACTTTGTCAACTCTTCACAACACGCAATGAATTTTGTTAGAAATGATTTCCCATGAACAAAGCCATGTTAATTATCCTTACTCATTTGTTACTTTTGCAAATACATGTAAATACTACGCCTCTCAATGCTCTCCAACAACATGGCCACCACTGACGTCAGTCTCTCAGGTCTATAGTACAGGACATTATTCCCTTTCCTCGTCCAATACTTCCGCTGCTCACTGCAAATATTAGTGTAACCAGTTTGGTGAAATGATCAATAATATAGGTCTCAGACTGGGTCAGGGTTAAGAACAAGTCAGCAGGATTCTTTAATCTGGTAAAAGTAGCAAGTTTATGACCCAGACAAAGTTGCTCAAACTTCGATGGCAAGATAAATGACAATCAGTTTGGATATTGCAAATCGGTACGCCAATGTTTTCCTTTCGAAAAATACTGACACATTGCACACATTTGATGACAAACTGAAAAATAAAATCTCTGCAGAACGTTAACTTCAAAGAACTTTGCCCAAATATTAGTTGAACTCATGACAAAAGGAAACACGAGTGATTATCCCAAACATCATTCAGCTTTTGGAGCTATTCTGCTCTTACATGCTGCTGGTAATGGGATTACTTCCTGGAACAGGTTGGTTTAGCTGAATTCCCTTTACTTCAGGCAGTGTAGCGATTCCAGTGAATCCTCGTCAGGAATCCTCCAGCAGTGGTGAAAACGACTGGGGAGTTCTCAGCTCACACACATTGTTGGGAGGAGGAACACGGAGAGAGTGGGAGCGACAGGCTGTTCCTTCTCAAGAAGATTACAATTTCTCCCTCTCTGAGTTGAATCACACAATAACGTTATCCGGCCCCAAACTGGACCAAATGAGGTCACTTTGAACAGTGTCTGAACTGTACGACTCCATCACATTCCCTGTTCCATGTAGGTACATCATTGTTGCTGTTGGACACCCAGCCATTTCTGTCGGAGCAAATAGCACTACTAGAATTGAAGATGTGTTTATATGTTCCTGTATACTTTTAAAATACAACTTGAAATATCTTCACAATATCTGCATTTCAATGAATGCATCTTATTCTTAAATTAGCTCCCCAGTCTTATTCTCCCAGAGAAGATAAAATATTCATCAGGTATTCACTAGCTCAAAATCTTATGTGGTCAATAAAAAAACATTTCTCATTCTCAGTCCTAAACTCCTAATCGTACAGAACATAATGCCTTCATCGCAAGAGCAAGTAAAGAGAAACATCTTTGAAAAGTTTCAAAAGCAATTTGTTTTTTCACTTCAGTGGAATTACAGCCTTGCACAGTACATCAGATATGGTCTGAGCAACGGCCTGTACAGATGCAGTAAATCATCCTTAAGATCAGACCCAATGCTCTTTGCACGAAAAAGTATCATTTCATTTAATTTTCAAATCACGTGCTGCATGTACAGACTAATTTGATGTGATTGATGTACCAGGACACACGAATCCCTTTGTACCACGGAGTCCTGCAATCTGCCTCCAGTTATATAATTTACGGTTGTTTTATTCGTCCTCAAAAACACAGACTTCCCGTCACCCACATTGTACAGTTTTTTTGGTGAAGCTTTACTCACTGCCCTGCCCCGTCTGTATCCCATTGCAGACGCTCTGCCCTCCCCTGTCTATATCCCATTGCAGACGCTCTGCCTCCACATGAAACCTTATTGAATGACTATCCTGCTGTATGAGCAAACTGAGCTTCAATCCATTTAGCCCCTTCTTCCAAACCATTAATCTGGATTGTAAACTGTTGTTGACCTCACACTGATTCCTGAGGAATTCCACTAGTTATAGCTTTCCAACCTGAAAATAAGTCATTATCTCGACACGGTATTTCGGGGTAGCGGACCAGGGCTCTCCTGTTCCTGTTTAACAGCCTAGAAAGGTTGTGTGGCCTCGTGCTATACTGTGGAGCTGATTGTTGATTTGTTTCTCATCTCAGCGATCCTCCACTCGGGCCATTTGTTGTCAGATGATCAGGTGGAGTTCGTACTGTCAATGATCCTGATCCCTGAGAGTTTAAAAGATGAGCACAGAATATAGACTAACATTTGCGGTGATCGCTACCCGATGAAAAATGCTGTCTTTCTTTTGCAACGATAGAACCATCTGCAGTGTCAGTCATGTGCTCAATTTTAACGTGCAGACACTGAGGAGGGTGGATGAGTTCCTATTAGTCTGATGAAAATGGGACCCTTTAACAACACAACCAATAATCTTCATAATTAATTTCATTTTTGGCTGTTGTGTTGAAAAATTGCTGCAGTTACTACACATTAAAATAAGCGATTGTCTTTGACAGATGACCGTATAGAGGTTTATAAAGTCATGAGGGGCATGGATATGGTAAATAGGCAAGGTATTTTCCCTGGGGTAAGGGAGTCCAGAACTAGAGGGCATAAGTTTACGGTGAGTGCAGAAATACACAAAAGTGACCTAACAGGCAACGTTTTCATGCAGAGGGTGGTACATGTATGGAATGAGCTGCCAGAGGAAGTGGTGGACGCTGGTACAATTGCAACATTTAAAAGGCATCTGCATGGGTATATGAATAGGAGAGGTCTTGGAGGGATATGGCAGGTGGGACTAGATTGGGTTGAGATATGCGGTCAACATGGGTGAGTTGGACCGAAAGGTCTGTTTCCGTGCTGCACATCTCTTGGACTCGATGACTCTATGGCCTAGTCTTCACTGTTCCGTGGGGATGAGAATACCACAGACAGCACAACCCTAAGAAGATAGGAACATCCTTATCTCAATCATAAATGGGGAAACCTCTAAATTTAAAAGTATATGAACCTCACAGCAAGTCAGCTTCCCATTTTAAAAATGAGGGCACAACCTATAGGAAATACATAGACCATTCAGCCCCTCAAACCAATCCCACATTCCCATTGACTCTGTTCAGTGAAGTGTTTATCAAAATCGGCCTCCACTGTTGTCTTGGTTAGACATGTCAGATAGCGTAACCATACAGCGTATGAAATTGGTGCAGAACTGGACTGTTTGGTCCAGCAAGTCTGATCTGCTATTCAATCATGGCTGACATGTTTCTCAATAAAATTATCCTGTCTTCTCACTGTAACCTTAATCCCCGTATCAATCAAAATGTATCTATCGCTGTCTTAAAGGCAGACTGTGTCTGTGTCTCTATGTCTGTATGTGTATATGTGTTTCAGCTTATTGGCAGGAGGCAGAGGGTAGTGGAGGCAAGTTGTCTTTTGGACTGGAGACCTGTTACCAGTGGCGTTCCACAGGGATTGGTGCTGGATCCACTTTTGGTTGTCATATCAGTGGCATTGATGAGAATTATGCAATGTATGGTGAGCAAGTTTACAGATGACACCAAGTTTAGTTATATAGTGGAAGGTGAAGAAGATCATATAAGATTGCAAAGAGATGATTTTTAATTGGATCAATGAATCATAGAAATGTACAGCACAAATTCATTCTTGCCAACCAGATGTCATAAATTATCTTAGTTTCATTTTCCAGCATTTGTACCATATCCCTCTAAACCATTCCAATTCATGTCCCCATCCAGATGCGTTTTAAATGTCGTAATTTGTACCATCCTTCACCACTTCGTCTGGAGCTCGTTGCATACACATACCACCCTCTGTGTGAAAATGTTCCCCTTCGGTCCTCTTTATATCTTGTCCATCTCACCTTGGTACTATGTCCACTAGTTTTGGGCTTCCCTACGCTGGGGTAAAGACCCTGAATAATCACCCTATCTATGGTCTTCATCACTTTATAAACATCTAGAAGGTGCAAATGTGACTCCAATTAACACAAATGGCTGTGTTTTCAGTAAACCTGGGCCTAAATTCTGAAATTCAATTTTGACTCCTTTTCCTTCTTCATCACATCCCAATTCTAAAATAATTTTAACAACTTGCTCAGCCACATTATGAAACACCCTGTGGGAGTTTTATCTTGACTCTTGGCCTCAGAGGTAGGGACGCTACCACCATTTGGCAATAATCCCAAAAGCTGCAACATTATTCTCCTGTGTGTTTTTTCATCAGCCTGTTTTGAAATACTGTGACAAACCTCCGTGACAGGCAGGACTTGAATCCAGACATTCTGCTCCAGAGTGAGCGACTTTACTACGCAAGTTCAGGTATTGGAATCTAACCCAGAGCTCTGGCTCAGAGGTATGGGCGTTACCCACGACACAAGACTTAAACCATGCCCAGAATTTGAGTCACATTTTAAATGTCAGCTTTCAGCTCTGTGTGGATTCACTAAAATTTGGTTAACTTTACTGAATTACACATTTGAAAGAATCACATCGTTAATCAGATGAAAGGTACTCAACTCATCTATAATTAAACTGGAGAGGGTTCAGAAAAGATTTACCAGGCTGTTGTTGGGAATGGAGTGTATAAGTTATAAGGACAGGCTGGATGGACTGGGACCTGTTCCACTGCAGCGTAGAAGTTTGAGACAGTATCAACCTTATCGAAGTTTATAAAACAATGTGGGGTATAGATAATGTTGAAAGGCACGTGCCATTTCCTTAGGGTGGTGGATTTAAAGAGAATGGTGTAATTTTAAGATGACAGCAGAACGTTTTACAGATGACGTAGTTTCATAGAGCTGTCCAGCATGGAAACAGACCCTTCTATTCAACTTGACACTGCCAAATAGACGTCCTATATTAATGTAGTTCCATTTGCCTGCATATGGCCCATATCCCCCTAAACTTCCTATTCATGTGTCCATCCAGATGCCTTTTAAATGTTGTAATTGTCCCAGCCTGCACAACTTCCTCTGGCAGCTCGTTACATATAAAGCACCCTCTCTTTGAAAATGTTGCCCCTTAGATCGCTTTTAAGTCTTTCCCCTCTGACATTCAACCTATGTCCACTAGCTTTGGAAAGTGCTATTCTGGGCAAAAGATCTTGGCTATTGACACTGTCCATTCCACTTGTGAGTGTATAAATCTCTATGATTAACTCTCAACCGCTGACGCTCCAGGGAAAATAGCCCCAACATATCCAGCCTCTCCATAAATCTCAAAACATCCAAACCTGGCAATGTCTACGCAAATCTTTTCTGAATCCTTTCAGGTTTCACAAATCCTTCCTCAAAAAGCGAGACCGTGATTGCATGAAGTATTCAATAATGGCCTAACCAATGTCCTGCACAGCCGCAATATGACATTCCAACACTTACATTCAATGCACTGTCGAACAACAGCGAATCTGAGACTGTAACATGACACACATCTGGAGCAGAAGTTACAGAGAGGGGAAACCTGGAAAGAGGGATTAGGAGTGGGGTCACTTCCTGACCCAGCCTGGATTTCCAACTACATTTCCGAAACTACACCTAACCATCTGAGTGGCCTCGATCTGCTCCTGTGAAGCAGGTGTGTTTGTGTGGTTGTGTCTGTGTGGGTGGAGGATTTCTGTGAGTATGTGTGTGTGTGTCTGTGTGCTGCTTTATGTGTGTCTGCGTGTGTGTCTGTTTCTGCGAGTGTGTGTGCATTTGTGTGTGTATCTGTGTTTGACTGCGTGCGTGTGTGTCTGCATAGGTGTGTGTCTGTTCCTGTGAGTGTGTGTGATTGTCTGTGTCTATGTCTGAATCTATGTGCGTGCGTGTGTCTGCGTCTGTGTGTGCCTATTTTTGTGAGAGTATGTCTGTGTCAGTGTGTGTCTGTGCCTGTGTGTGTGTCTATGTATGTGTATGTGTGTTTGTGTGTATGTGTATCTGTGTGTCTGTCTGTGTTTGGATGGTGCTGTGAGCTGCTGCCCTCCCTCTGTCCCTCCCAAACTGAATCTCTGATGATTTTCACCTTCCACTCCCACATGTACAGTGGTGTGGGGAGGCCAGCAGAGATTGACAGCAACAGAAAGCTCAGCAGGTCTGGCAGCATCTGTGGACAAAAATAAAAGGACCCTTCCTCAGATCTCCTGTCGGGGGATATTACATCACTTTAAGTACACACAGATGTACACACACTAATACAGAGACATAGAGACACTCACTAATACACAGAAACAAGTATAGACATGAAGTGTCTTTCAGTATTTCTCTTGCTCCACAGTGACCTTGTCAATATTTTACGTACTCTGTCTGGTGTGCGTCAGTATTTAAGTCTGTCCTCAGGGAGTGTGTTAGTGTTGCACTTGCTCACAATTGTGAGTGAGTCAGTATTTCTGCGTGGAGTGTGACTGTAGGACAATTTCAATGTTTGCAGATATCAAACCTGGACGAATTATAAAGTGTGTGGAGGACAGTGTGGAACTCTAACAGGACGGTGACACATCGGTGTAGTTTTCAGGTTTATGGCAGATCAGGAACAAATCAGAGCAGTGTGCGGAGATGCACTTTGGTAGGAATAACTCTGAAAGTTAATATAAAGCATTTTGTACCATTATAAAGCGGGTGTAGGAGCAGAGGACACTGGGTGTATATGAGCACAGATTATTGAAGATATCAGGACAAGTGGGGAGAGTAGAAAATATCACAGGTTAGATTCAGTATCTGAGCTGTTTACAGGAGGAGGTGGAGGAGGGAGCCTCCGTGCTCCCTTCCTTGGAGGTGGTGGTGATGATGTGTTGTGAGCCCACCCTCCTGCCCACCGAGACCGTGGGGATTCCATTTGTACCAGCTCCACACAAAAGGGAGATTGTCTCAGGGGCACGGCTTTTAAGTTGTGCCGGGGGAAACGGAGATGCCAGTGGATTTAAAGTGAGAATTGCCCTTCGCTGAACATTGCTCCTTACTCGGTCGGTGGGACATGGATGTTTCAGAATCTCCACACGTGGGGTACGTGTCCTCTCCGGCTCCTACCAGGGTCCTCCCCACATGGCTGGTGGAGGGGGGTGAGGGAACGGATATCGGGCACTCCAGCACCCGGCTTGGCCCTTTCTGTCCCATTCCAGTCTGTTTCTCCTGGAATGGGAGAAAGCGAGGGAGGGAGGGTGGGGGTGGGTGGCCCTTTTGTTTGTGCTGGTATAGGTGGGGATCATAGTGAAGTATCCGGACGGAGTCAGTGCACAATGTTGTAACTATGCCGTGTTATTGGTGTGGGGTTAAAGTGGAGGGGGAGAGAGAGAGAGAAAGAAAGACTGCATGCAGTAGTGAGAGTGGTGGAGCATGAGCCTTGTTCGGGGGTCGGTGCCATAACAGATATGCAGTGAGTGTGAGGGAGCAGAGAGCACACAGTGATACTTATCCTGACAGAACGGGGAAGGTTATTGATGCTTGTCCTGTATTGCTGGACATTTCGTCAGACCACAGATACTACACTGAGCTGGGTGGTGAGCTCAGACCATGCTGGGTGGCCCACTCTGGGAAGAGAATTGCACCAGCCCATTCAACAAGGCTTCCGTGTCTCTGTTGACAAACCGTGGTGTAATTGCCCGTTATCTGCGATGCTCGGGGTAAACTGTGCAGGGCAACTTCAAACGGAGAAAGTGCAACCGTGTGCCCATTGGCCTTTTGAAGATGGCACCAGTGCCAGGGATCACGAAATATTTAGGGTCATGCGGGCATTGATGAGTACCTCAAACCATGAAGGAAATCGAGCTGGCATTGAATGCGAGGGACGCCATGGGATGGAGTAGGTAGTCAATGAGCTGGGTTTGATGGGATATCACCAGGAAACTAGCTCAGTCTCATACAGACAATCCTTCTGCCATACTCAGTGAAAATGTCACTGTAACAAATTATTGTTAGATTCAGCCCAATGTGTCGAAGACTCTGCTGACCTACTCACAGTTACAAAGCTGCAGAACAACTGTTCATCCAATACTCTCCATCATCTGAACTCACACCAATATCCCATTCACACATAATTCCTGGAAACACTGGCTCATGTTGCAGGATACTGTTGAAAAGCCTTCATTTCAGCATTCTGGATTCTGTGAACACATCCTTCCATGACATTGTCTCAATTTCGTTCTCACTGTCTATTCCCTAAAGCCTTCACATTTGTTGATACTTAAATTGATTCCCCGCCATCTCTCTCTGGCAGTGATTTTCACACCCACAGCACCCCTGTGTCATGCCACAATGTAGATATGGAGCTGTAAATGAAAGGGAGATGCACATCCTGTCACTTACAGCATGGGCTGCAAGTTTCCCGACGCTGGGCAGTGATCTAACACAATGTTACTGAACAATGCGCTGGGATGGTGGACTCAGTTCCACACCCTGGTCGCATGTCTCATCTGGGTTTATGGATCAATGCACGACTGTGGTCTGCGTACCTTTCCACACTGGGTAGATTGTCATTGTATTGCACAGTACACCAGTCCGGTTTGCACAGTGCTCACTGCTGAACACATATCTTATCTGGGTTTATAAACAATGCACTACTATAGTGTGCACAGTGTTCCGCTCTGGACTGATTGCAGGGTGGTGTTCAGCAACACATTAGCCTGGGCTGCGCAGTGCTCCTTTCCAAACAGATATCTCCTCTGGGTTTATGGTGTCTGGTCTGGTTCGGTGAGGTGGATTGAGAATATGCCTTTATTTTGTTCGCAATCATGTGATTGGACCCTCCAAATTCTGACTCCTCCGGTCAGTCCCATTCTTCAGTCTACCTCCATCGTTTGCCAACATGTTGTCGATGAGTAATTGTCCCGTTTTAATGTGAACAACTGTTCTCTCTATTTCTCTGGTCTTTGGCCTTGCTCACCCTGGAGCATCGGGATTCACCGCAATAAACCTCAGTAAGGTCACTCCTCAGGAACAACACTCCAGGGAACATAGGCCCTGCCCATTCATACTCTCCGTGTAGCTCAAAATCACTCGCTACCAGCACCCTACCCAACACTGTCAATATACTTGGAAAACTTTTCTGCACGCTTTCAACTTTAAAAACATCTTGCCTACAGCAGTGAGAACAGAATTAAAAGCAGTGTTACAGAAGTGGCTGAATCTAATGCGTAGGCGAAAGTGAGTATTGCGGATGCAGGAGATTAGAGTCGGGAGTTTAGTGCTGGAAAAGCACAGCAGGTCAGGCAGCATCCGAGGAGAAAGGAAAACCGATGTTTCGGGCAAAAAACCTGATTCGTGATTAAGGACTTTTACCCAAAAGGTCGAAATTTCCTGCTCCTCGGATGCTGCCTGACCCACTGTGCTTTCAGAGCACCACTTTCTGCACCCAGTGTATATTCCACATGCCTCCTTCTTCAAAGACAGCAATTTCTCCCCCCACGTGGTCGACGATGCAATCCAAAGCATCTCATCCACTTCCCGTAACTCTGCCTTCAAATTTTGGCACTCCAAACCCAATAGGGAAAGAACACTCTGTTCCTCAACTTCCATCCCACCAAATCTCCAGATACAATGCATTATTGTCCCCCATTTGCACCACCTACAAACAGATCCCACCACCAGGAATATATTTCCCTCCCCACCCCGATCTGCGTTCGATAAATAACATTCCCGGCGCGAATCACTTGTCAGGTCCACGCCACCCAACAACCCATACTCCACACCTGGCACCTTCGCATGCAACCACAAGAGTTGGAAAACCTGCACCCTCACCTCCCCCTCACCTCCGTCCGAGACTTCAAAGGATCCTTCCACATTCTTCGGAGTTTTACCTGCATTTCCACACACGTCACCTACAGTATCCGTTGCTCCTGATATCTCCTCTACATTAGGGAGACAGGACGCCAACGTGTGGAACACTTCAGAGAACATCTCTGGGACACCCGCACCAAACAACTCCACTTCCCCGTGGCTGAAAACTTTGACTCCCGCTTCCACTCCACCATGGACATGCTGGCCCTCGGCCTCTTCCACCGCCAAAACCTTAACCACCCGACTCTTGGAGGAAGAAAGACACGTCTTCTGCCTTTGGACCTTGGAACCACATGGGATCAATGTGGATTTCACAAGTTCTGTCATTTACCTTCCCTCCAACTTATCCCAGTTCCAATCTTCCAACTCAGTACCGCCGGATGACCTGCCCTACCTGTCCATCTTCCTTTCTACCTATCCGCTTCACCCTTCTCTCTCACATATCACCTGCAACCCCAACTTCATAAACATTTCACATTCTCAGCTATCTTCCCCCAACCCCACCTATTTCCCATTTATCTCCCAGCACCCTTGGGCCACAAGCCTCATTCCGATGAAGGGCTTACACAAGAAATGTCAATGCTCCTCTGATGCTGCCTGACCTGCTGTGCTTTTCCAGTACCACCTTCTCTACTCTGATCTCCAGCGTTAGCAATCCTCACTTTCTCTCTTGAGTTAATTTGTTCAGAAATTTCCCCACCAGACATTTCTTGCAGCTAATCTGTTATCTTATCCCTGTAGCTTTATAAACAGAGTAGGACATATACAGCCCTGCAGTGCTCTGATAAAACTCCCACATTCAAGGAAAAAGTCAGAAAAAATTGAAAGATTTATAGTCCGGCCATCTGTAACCCTCATCCATTCCATCGAGACCGAGTAAATAATCCCTTTTATTATGATATGGAATGTAATGTAAGAAAGGGTTTAACTTTCCCGGTTTGTTTGGTGACTGTGATTAATGTCAGTCGCCATATATTCTAATTATTGCAGTGGAAAGTTTCCATCTCTTAATGATATATGGGCTTCGTTCAATGTGTTATCCCATAGTATGAGTGGGATAATCACCGACAGCACTAACAGGGATCAGCAGCTCCAGATGGAGAAGGGGAGGAGAGATCATAATCTGAGAACGTTAGAGTTGAATGTTACAACAATGGATAAGAATCTGAGAACATTAAACTGGAATGTTCCATCAATGGATCAGAATCTGAGAATATTAGACTGGAATATTCCAAAAATGGATCAGAATGTGAGGACATTAGACCGCAATGTTCCAACAATGTATCAAAATCTGAGAACGTTGGACTGGAATGTTACAACAATGGACAGGGATTTATCCGATTACGCTGGTTTCTTTCTACATATTATGATTGGTTGTCATTTAATTTGCAGACCTATTATGCTCTTCTCATTATTCAATGTTTTTATTATCCTCTCCTGACTACCGTTTGCGTCCCTGGTAAGTCTCACCATCCAGATATTTTTCTATAAACCAGTTATGACTGCATTACTGTTATTTCATGTAGTCTTCACTCCTTGCCACTATTATTGTTCATGTTGAGACCCTGAATCCACACATTCACTCTGCATATCACGACTAATGGCACCAGTGAACTTGTTCAATTACTGTCTTCCTTCTTGATTCAGACTGTTACTCAAGGGTCTCTATGTTAACCTACTCACTTTCAGATGTGAAACATTGTCTCACTGCCCTTGTTATTTAAGTATTGGCAACGTGGAGGTCATTGTCCTCTATTATGTTTACAAACTCTGTTTCCTTCCTGGAACTCCATCCCATCCGTGGTAAATATATTTGTGGGAACTGGGCATTGCTGGCTGGCCAGCATTAATAGCCCATTCCTAGTTGCCCATGAGAAGGTGATGGTGAGCTGGCCTCTTGAACCGCTGCAGTCCACTTGCAGTGTGAGGGAGGGAATTCCAGGATTCTGACCCAACGACTGAGAAGGAACAGCGGTATATTTCCAAGCCAGGGTAGTGAACGGCTTGGAGGGGAACATGTAGGTGGTCATTGAAACAGACGGATCTCAAGTTTGGTGACCCCTTTGGCCATGAGCTTATTTCTGACATCATGCCCTGATCATTATTAACTTTATCTATTCGCTGCTCCAGATTGTAATTCACTGGCTTAACCCATCTGCTGTGTGAACGTTGAGCTGTGTAACACAGACTTAATGATGACAATAATCTGCTGCTGACACTGTCGGGTTGAAACCTGCAGAAACAAAACTGATTCGAACTCACACCAAAATTTCATCCATCTGATATTCCTGTGCATGCTGAGCTATATCGCTATGGTGTCTGGGAATGTATTTATTTTAATATTCACAAGCTCTTTAACTCATCTGTCCATGAAACTTCCCTCGGTCTCTCTGTGTCGATTATCCCAATCCCTGCCAGTGGGTCATAGTAAACCTGGTTTCCTTTAAGTGTATTTTTTCTCATGCAATTATTTTCACATGCAACCACCCCAACAACCCCCCCCCCCCCCCCCCCCAAACACACACCTTATACTGGTCATATGGAGATAGAAATCTTTCCCTGATGTGTGTATTTGGTGTGTGTATCGTTCCTATATGATAGTAAAAGTTTTCAATACTCCTCATGCTGGGCACACAATCCAGTTTACCGAGTAGTACACGAGCATGGCCTGCACACCTCTTCGTATTAGTCTGTCATCTTCTCCCAGTTTGAAGTGTTATGTGAAGGAGATTGCTGTTCGGAAAATACCTTTACTCAATATGAAAGATGGTCTGTGCATGTCCACCGAACGTCTGACGTCTGTGTTTGTCCCTCTGAGTTCATTGTGTAGTCAGTAACACGAGGAAGCCGCTAGAGTATTATTGTAAAGGACCAGGTATCTCACATCTCTGACAATGCTCGCCCTTAAAAAAAGGCTATTGTCTCGTTTTCTTTAAAGAGTTATTTTAAAAGCCGAACTGCGTACTGCAAACAGCTGAAGTAAATAACTTAGAAGGCTTTTCAGGCTTTTTAAAAAAATACATATTGATAACAATGGCCAGCTCTCACGGACCTGGCTTTCCAGTTTTTCTGAGCTATAACAGTCACCAGGTGCTTGCAATCGGAGATAGGTTGGATTCTTTCAGTAAATGATCCCTCACGGCAATTCTCTCTGAAATCTGTCTTGATGCTGTTTCCTCCTGGATTGGAGAACTGCGTGCAAGACTGATTGGCCTTGGATGTGTCTTTTTGCCAAGAATGAGTTTATGGGGTGTTAGTACATTGGAACAATTCATCAGTAGATGGTACTGTATCTATTAATCTGTTAAGGTTTCCAGTAGTTGAGTTATTCTAAACTCCTCTTCTATGTATTTTTATTAGAGTGTTTAAATACATTGTGTTTTGCTTAAAGTTGAGTGGTTTAACCAACCGCATCACATCTGGAACACCCATTTCACATCTGCCTTCACTATAAAGTAGTGGGGCGGCACGGTAGCTCAATGGTTAGCACTGCTGACTCACAGAACCAAGGAGTCAGTATTAATTCCTGCTTTCGAATGTGTGGAGTTTAAACATTCTCCCTGTGTCTGCATGGGTTTCCTTTGGGTGCTCTGGTGTCCTCCCACAATCCAAGGATGTGCAGGTCAGGTGAATTGGCCATGCTAAATTGCCTATCGTGCGAGGTGCATTAGTCAGGGTTAAATATGTGTAGGGGAATGGGGTTGGGTGGTTTGGTCTTTGGTGTGGACGTGTTGGGCCGCAGGGCCTTTTTCCATTCTGTTAATAACCTAACCGAAGACAAGGTTGGCGACCAGGCATTCTGCTCTGGTTCATAGCAATCTGAGGACACTTGCCCGGTTCGAAATCGATAATTCCAGATCGGGTTCAGGATTAGAATCCCTACAGAGTGGAAGCACGCCTTTTGGCCCAACAAGTCCACACCAACCAGACGCATTCTCCTCCCCTATTACACCATATTTACACCTGACTAGTGTGACTAACCTACACATCGCTGAACAGTACGGGAATTTTAACTTCGCCATTTCGCCTAGCCTGCATATGTTTGGGCTGTGGCAGGAAAATGGAGCACCTGGAGAACACGCAGGGAAGGCGAGAATGTGCAGAGGGAGATTGTTGGGCTCAAACGCAGCGTCTTGTAATTGTTAGTTTCTTTTGGTCTGGGTATTGAATTCGGTTGCTTTGTACAGTGCTTTGTGTAGTAATGGCTACTTCTGCCTGTAAGACTCCTCTGGGTGTGGAAAAAATGAAGTTGTAGATTTTACAAAAGGTGAGGAAGACAAAGCTGGCAGAGAAGCTTGAGTTGGGTTTGTGTTTGTCAGTGAGAAAAGGAGATATAATTACAGCTGTAGTTTGGCATTCAATTTTTGGTGTAAACAACATCAGAAACTTTGGAAATACTTAGAATCCAATTGCAAATGAGGCAGCTTCAACACGAAAAGGAATTGAAACAGTTAGAAATAAGATTAAAAGTAGAATTTAAAGAAACGGAAAGGAAGAAGAAAGACAGAAAAATGAAGATGAAAAGCAGATAGCGAAAGAGTTTCAACTTCAAACGTTAGCAATTTGATAGGAAAGTCGACTTACCTGGGTGGAGATGAAGGGAGACGGTAGGCTGGATGAGGAGGATAGTGAGGATGAGAAACTCTATAGTAGCCAAAGGACTGATGGGGATCGGTTTAAATATGTACAGGCATTGTCGAAATTTGGTGAAACGGATGTAGAAGTCTTTTCAATTTCATTTGAGAAAGTGGCTATACGGATGCAATGGCCACTGACCATGTGGGTTTACTTAATCCAACCAAAGCTGGTCGGTATAAGGTGTGAGGTATTTGCATTCCTATCGGAAGAGATATCTGGAGATTATGAGGAGGTGAAGAAAGACATCTGAAGTTCCTATGAGCTTGGGCCAGAAACAGCAGACAGTGTTTTAGAATGTAAAATAGCGTCCCTGGTGAAAAGTACATTGAGTTTGAAAGGATTAAACAAAGTAATTTTGAAAGCTGAGTGAGGGTATTAAAAACAGAGCAATCTATGAGATTCCTAGGGAGATTCTTACTTTGGAGGAGTTCAAAAACTCACTTCCAGCAGTCGTGAGATTCGTGGGGAAGAGCAGAGAGTTAAAATGGCATGATTATAATCTGAAATGGCTGATGATTATCAGTTGATCCATAAATCAAAGTTTGGCTTCCGGGAGGGCTTGAAAAGAATGTGCATGATCTTAAAATATATATCTGTGTGTAAGGTTTAGTGGCGTCGGCCAGGAGTAGCAAGTAAACAGGTTACAGCTTTAAGAGTTACAGAAACATGTAAATCCTTTCAGCTGAGACATGATGAGATATGTCATTGAGAAGGACTATGATGGAGATGAGAAGTGCTCCATTATGTTTGGAGTTTCCTGTGACAACGTCAGTTGTGACATATTTCACAACTGGGAAGGAGGCCTTGAGTTTGGTGTTGACGTTACAACATTTCAGCATTTAAGTTGCCAATAGCGTGTCAAGACAAATATATATACTGATCATAACGCCTGAACGTTTTTGGACAAATTTAAGGAGAAAATTTCCAGTCTGATCAGACAGAGGTTATTATTGTTGCCATTCAATTTGGAAGTTGTACAGGTGACAGGACGAGAACCCCTACTTGCTGACAAGTTGTCGAGACTAAGATGAAGAAAATCAGAGGCGATCTGTGGCAGAAGTAAATTGACTGAAATAGAATATAGTTTTAAATGTTTGCATGCTTTGTGGCAATGTAATATGTTTGTATTGCAGTCTACTGAAACAGTAAGAATAAACGGTTTAAAATGAGGCTATCTTTGAAAATTGATGTTTTATTTTTCATTTTAGAAGAGTTATTTTCTCTTGTTCTTTTTTGAATAAAGGTTTTAAAGGCAGAGATCCTGTACTGCCACCTGAAAACAGCTTAAGTAAATAACTGAGAAGGCCTTTAGGTTTTATGAAAACGTTAGTAACAATGGAAGGGCAGTGGCCACCTCTCCCAGACAAGGTTTTCTCGTTTTGTTTTTAGCTGCAGCATTCAGAAACTGCTTGGGATCCCAGAAGGGTTGGAAGTTCCAATACATGATCCCCAGCTGCTATTCTCTCTGAAAACTCTCTTAAAGTTGCTTCCTCCTGGATTGGAGAACTGCACATAAGATTCTGTGTTTGAATTTACCTTTTTGCCAAGAGATGTGTTTTTGGGATGTCCCTGTATTAGCGCAGTTAATTAATAGAAGGCACTGTATCTAATGGGAACATAGGTGTTCCAGTAGAGAAGCTATCCCAAATTGTTCTTCCCTTTGATTGTGTCTTAATTGGAGCTTTTAAATGGATTACATTTTGCTTAATGTTGAGTGGAGTGACCAGTTGCAACACATCTGGAAGACACAGTTAAATCTACATTTAAAATAAGGGAAAGTTAGGATCGAGGCTGCCTGCTTAAAATATTTTGACGGGGACTGGTCAGGGCCATAACACTTGTAGCTGAGGGGCTTCCAACTGTCTCCTGCCTTTGCAAAGTTAGTGACAGTGTTGAGAATGGTTTTCTGGAGGTTGTGCTGTGAGCTGCCTCAGACATTCAAAGAGACCTAAGGATTTGGTGACCTAACTCTGGATGGAGCATGGGGACTGTAGTTACAACATCTGGGTCTGGAACATGAAAAGCAAATGGAGCAGAGGCTGGAGAGAGGGGAAGCTCTGAAACCACGGTGTTAATGTGTCTGGGGAAAGGGACCTACTGGATCCACCCCGTGTTTTCCAGGAACAGCTTGCAGAGTGTGAGGGGACCCTGATTGAATAAGGAACTGGTCACAGAGTGGTGTCAACTTCTTCAACACGACCTGCAGCTTTACACCATGGGGAGGACGGTGCTGCCGGTGACTGTTTCATTGAGCCTCTATGATCTGGAACTTTCCAGGCCGGAGTGGGTGAAATGTGCATTATCTCCCGGCGGCACGGTGGTTAGCAGTGCTGCCTCATAACGCCAGAGACGCGGGTTCAATTCCCGCCTCAGGTGAATAGCTGTGTGGCGTTTGCACATCCTTCGCGTGTCTGGGTGGGTTTGCTCCGGTTTCCTCCCACAGTCCAAAAATGTGCAGGTTAGGTGAATTGGCCATGCTAAATTACCCGTAGCGTGAGTTGAAGGGGTAAATATACGGGAATGGGTCTGAGTGGGTGGCGGGTCAGTGTGGACTTGTTGGGCTGAAGGGCCTGTTTGCACACTGTAAGTAATTTAATCTCAACATCAATGTCACCATTTGGTGATGGTGGGTATATATTGTGGATGAGGTGAATGTTTTCTCTCTCAGCAGAAAGTTGCCAGGTGTATCCATGCTTTCTTAGTATTGCAGGATTCCCAATGATGTACATGTCTCTGTGGGCTTCCCATGTTAATGAGGAGAGCTCGAGGAACTGAAGGAGCTCTCACTCCATTAATGTTACAGAGTGTCCATGCACAGTACATCATGTTGGTGAATACTCACTGTCCTGGCAGCAGCCACTGCATCTTATTTCAGAAGCAGTCAGCCATCCCCATCGTCTTTGGATCTCCATTCGGAAAGAAATAATAGGCTCTCGGCCTTTGATAGACGTCTCAAAACAACCTCCCACTCACCACTCCCACCGCCAACCAACCACATCAAAATATCCCGGGCGTTCTGAGAGTAGTAGGACCACTGGGAATGTCAGGAAGGAGACCATCAGGGAGATCGAGCAACACTTCCCATGTCTGAATGGGTTAGAGTACACCCTCCAGAACACACTGTATCTCTATATTGAGTAATCCATTTCCATTTCAGTAACATACTGCCTTCCATTCTTCCAGAAAAAAGCTGGCAGGTTATACATTCCGTTATATTCCACTTGGCAAAGTATTATTCATTGGCTTTACCTACCCATATCAATTTGCAGACTCTCCACATTCTCTTGATAGTTTAATGTCTTGTTTACCTCAGTGTCAATACCAAACGTAGTAGCAATACATCTGTTCTACCGTCCTGATCATTGATATCGATTGTAAACAGTTGAGGACCCAGCACTGGTCACTGTGTTACTCCACTGGTTACGTTCTGTCAAACTGGTTAAGACTGATTTATCTGGAGTCCCTGCTTCCTGATAGATAACCAGTCCTCCCCCGTTCCTGTGGAGCACAGTCGAAGGATTGAATAAGAACGAGGAACAAATCCAGCCCCTCAAGTCTGTTCCGCCATTGAATACAATCATGGCTGATGTAATCGCCGGCTCAGGTCCATTCCCCTGCCTGCTCTCCAAATTCCTTCATTTACTCAATGTCCAATCATCCCCTGCACACTGGGACAGAGAGCTACACAGATTCACAACCCATTGAGAGAAGTAAGTTTCCCTCACGCCTGTTTTAAATCTGCTCTGCCTAACCCTAAAACTATGATCTCCTGTTCTAGTTTGTCCCAGATGAGGAAATTTCCACTCCACACCGACATTGTCAATCACCTTTAACATCCTCCAGGCCTCAATGAGGCCTCCTCTCATTCTTCTGAACCTAGAGTGCTTCGGCCAGATCTGCACGAACTCGCTTCAAAAGACAAATTCATCTCTGGAATCAATCTAAAGTAATTATTCTGAACTGCCTTCTTTGTAACAACATCCCTCCTGCTGTCAGGGCAACAAACATGAACACAGTATGTCAGTTACAGTCTCCATAATACCTTGCAGAATTGCAGTAATTCTTCCCTCCCTTTATAATCTATTCTTTTACAAGTAAATTCTGAAATTGCACTTGCTTTTCTTATTCCCTGCTGTACCTGCATGCGGGTTTTCTGTGATCTGCACAAGGACACCCAGATGCCTCTGCAAGTTTCTCTGAAGTTTCTCTCCATTTCCATAACATGTTGGATTCCTCTGATCAAAATGGTTAATCCCATATTATCCACGTTAAGTTTTAGCCGCCAGATGTTGGCACATTCATCTAAACTGTTCATGCCCATTTGCAATTTTTCGACAACTTCATTATATCAACCTACTTTTCCACTTGGTAAAAACAATATCTGTAGATGCTGGAAACCAGATTCTGGATCAGTGGTGCTGGAAGAGCACAGCAATTCAGGCAGCATCCAACGTGCAGCGAAATCGACGTTTCGGGCAAAAGCCCTTCATCAGGAATAAAGGCAGAGAGCCTGAAGCGTGGAGAGATAAGCTAGGGGAGCGTGGGGTGGGGAGAGAGTAGCATAGAGTACAATGGGTGAGTGGGGGAGGAGATGAAGGTGATAGGTCAGGGAGGAGAGGGTGGAGTGGATAGGTGGGAAAGGAACTAGGCAGGTCGGACAAGTCAAGGGGACAGTGCTGAACTGGAAGTTTGAAACTCGGATAAGGCGGGGCAAGGGGAAATGAGGAAGCTGTTGAAGTCCACATTGATGCCTTCGGGTTGAAGTGTTCCGAGGCGGAAGATGAGGCGTTCTTCCTCCAGGCATCTGGTGGTGAGGGAGCGGCGGTGAAGGAGGCCCAGGACCTCCATGTCCTCGGAAGAGTGGGAGGGGGAGTTGAAATGCTTGGCCATGGGGCGGTTTGGTTGATTGGTGCGGGTGTCTCGGAGATGTTCCCTAAAGCGCTCTGCTAGGAGGCGCCCAGTCACCCCAATGTAGAGGAGACCGCATCGGGAGCAACGGATAAAATAAATGATATTAGTGGATGTGCAGATAAAACTTTGATGGATGTGGAAGGCTCCTTTAGGGCCTTGGATAGAGGTGAGGGAGAAGGTGCAGGCTCAGGTTTTACAGTTCCTGCGGTGGCAGGGGAAAGTGCCAGGATGGGAGGGTGGGTCATAGGGTGGCGTGGACCTGACCAGGTAGTCACGGAGGGCACGGTCTTTGCTGAAGGCGGAAAGGGGTGGGGAGGGAAATATATCCCTGGTGGTGGGGTCTGTTTGGAGGTGGCGGAAATGTCGGCGGATGATTTGGTTTATGCGGAGGTTTGTAGGGTGGAAGGTGAGCACCAGGGGCGTTCTGTCCTTGTTACGGTTGGAGGGGTGGTGCCTGAGGGCGGAGGTGCGGGATGTGGACGAAATGCGTTGGAGGGGTTCTTTAACCACGTGGGAAGGGAAATTGCGGTCTCTAAAGAAGGAAGCCATCTGGTGTATTCTACGGTGGAACTGGTCCTCCTCGGAGCAGATACGGCGGAGGCGGAGGAATTGGGAATACGGATGGCATTTTTGCAAGAGATAGGGTGGGAAGAGATGTAATCCAGGTAGCTGTGGGAGTCGGTGTCAAGTGTCAGTGTCAAGTCGGTCGTCACTAATGGAGATGGGGAGGTCCAGAAAGGGGAGGGAGGTGTCAGAGATGGTGCAGGTAAATTTAAGGTCAGGGTGGAATGTGTTGGTGAAATTAATGAATTGCCCAACTCCTCGTGGGAGCACGAGGTGGCGCCAATGCAGTCATCAATGTAGCGGAGGAAGAGGTGGGGAGTGGTGCCGGTGTAATTACAGAAGATCAACTGTTCTACGTAGGCAACAAAGAGACAGGCATAGCTGGGGCCCATACGTGTTCCCATGGCTACCCCTTTGGTTTCCACTTGTTTTAGTGTCAGCTGAAAATGTGGCTGTAGTGTTTTCTCTCCTCTCACCCAAGTAATACAATGGATGGTAAATTGTTGGGTCATGTGGTCTGAACTCTATGGAATCCCAAAAGTTGCCAAACACTAACGAAACAACTATTCCATGTCTCTGCATTTTGTTGGCTCACCAGCCCTCTATCCAGGCGAATTACCTCCTCCCAAACCCATGTCCTATTTTACAGCTTAATATTTTGTGCAGCGTTTAATCAATGCCTTTCCAAAGTCCAGGTACTTTACTTTTCCAGGATCCCCATTGTCTACTTTGCATGTTACACCATTAAAGAATTCGAGCAAACAAAGAATCACCTTTAAAAAATGCTGATTCTGATGTATACTGGTTTTACTTTGCAAATCCCTTGTTATTAATTAATTAATAATGGAGTCTCACAATTTCCCTTAATTCCCAACAGAATGCTCACGACCTTTTATTGACAAGTGAAGATGATTATCGTAATTCCTAACTTTTCAATACACTCTACGTTCCCTTTCCCGTGTTCCTCTGTAACAGGTTCAAAGCTTTAAAAGATATGCTCCAATCGCTGTGTAATACACATGACTGTCTGAATGGATTCACTCAGTTCCTGGTTCATACGCTCAATGGGCTGAATGTTCCCATGGTGTTCCTACATTATAGTCTCGATGGCCGGAATGTCCTGATTTACAGATTCAAGATCTGCTTCTCCTCCTCCTGATAATATGTCAGAAGCGTGAGAGATTGTGGAATCTTCCTGTTGCTGTGCAACATTTTGAGGGGCTCAAAGGTCTCTTCATATTCCTTCAAAACAGGCTCAAGATACTGAACAATCACCTCCTACATCCCTGAAATGGGATTGAAGGAGTGATTTGTCTCCTCCTCTTCCCGTACAACAGACTCATGGTTGAATTACCTCCAACTTTCCATAACATGTCTCAAATAATTTGATCTCCTTCTTTAATTCTCGTGCTGAATGGCCTCCTGTTATTCTAGTGTACCAATCTCTTCCAGTTCCTGTGTCAGAGACTTGAGGAGGCTGAATAGACTGATCCTGTTGCTGCATAAAAGTATACTGGTGCCTCATGGCCCTCTCCGCGTGCAGTGTTATAGACTCGAGGGGCGGATTGGCCTCCTCCTGTTACTGTATATCAGGATTCAGGGGCTGAATAACCTCATCCTGTTCTGGTGTAACAGGATAGAAGTCCTGAATACCCTTCTGCTGTTCCGGTGTTACAGGCTGGATAAGTGGAATTGGCTATGTAATTGATTTCTGTTGCTGACTCTTTCTGGTGTTCTATTCAAAAATAAGGCGACTTTTCATTATTGTGAACTCTACTGCGTATTGGATCAACCTGATGATCCTTTCCATATAAGTTAACCCCTTCATTGCAGGAATCAGATGGAGGAAGCATTTCTGATCTGCTTCCAATATAGCAATATCCTTTCTTCAGTGAGGAGACGAAGTCTGTGCACACTACTCTAGATGGAATCTGATTATGATCCTGTACAGTAATGGCAACACTTTACCAGTCTGCTGTAAGGTTCCCAGCCAGGTTAGAGCACGCCCAGCTGTCTGGTGGAATGCATAGCATTGTTGAAAGATCATTGCCCTTCTCTACCCAACCAGCATAACGGGAGATCTGGTGAAAATGTCATAATAACATTTGAGAAGAATGAATAATGTGATGAGATTATCTCAACGTCCAAATAGCCTTCACCAAATATCCCACCTGAATCTACCATTGATCTCCCAAGAGGCCACATCGCTCAGATTCCACACAATCTAGTAAAGTGAAGCTTAGAAACAGCAAGGAGAACCAAAGATTGATGGAAGTTATATGTCAAAGTGAAAGTTGCAATACAAATGTTGGGTATGTTATATAACAGGAAATAAGATACCCAGCTTTGTTGGTACTGCAATAATACCAAACAGTTTCAAGCTACATCTAAACTGTGGTAACCCACGTGAATAATAATACAGAGAAAATGGATTTCATTAACGTATTTGAGATGGTTCCCTTTTTTTTAGATATTTTTATTAGAAATTTAACATTTTTACAAGTTTACAAAAATAAACAAAACTCTCAGATATAAACATTGATATACAATTAGCTCAAATATACAATAGCCAAAATTTGACAACAAAAAAAAACAAAACAAAACAACAAAAAAAAACCCAAAAAAAAAACAAAAAAAAAAACAAACAGACAAAACTCAACTATCTACTAATCTAACCTACAACTAACCAGGGTGTATATTTAAGTCTCTTACATGCTCGGGATGTGTTAACATCAGATATGATAAAACCCGTATTCGTGCGGGATTCCTCCCCCGAGGGGCCGCGGACCAGCCAGGTTCGTAGTCTCAATTAAATAAAAGCCCTTGTTAGGATAGCCGAAATATCTGTATTTATGTAATTCAAAAAGGGCTGCCATATTTTATAAAATAATTCGGTCTTTCGGTGCACCATATTTGTAAGGAAGTCAAGGGGAATACATTCCATAATTAGTCTGTGCCAATTTGAAAGTCCAGGGGGGCCCTCCGCCACCCAGTTCATCAAAATATTTTTCCTTGCACAGAAAGAAAGAATAGAAAATAGTCTCTTCCCGTACGTGTCCAGGGAGGGAAAGTTCGAAAAGCCCAAGAGGAGAGATACGGGGTCCACTTTTATTTCCGTTCCTAAAATTTCTGTCAGGGTACTTGCTACTTTAGTCCAATATCCACGGATCTTATGACAGGTCCATAAGCAATGTACAAGAGTGCCCACCTCTATTTTGCATTTAGGACACATTGGAGATGCTCCTGCCTTAAATTTTGCCAATCGAACCGGTGCTATATGGGCCCTATGAAGTATCTTCAGCTGGATAGCCTGGGTTCTGTTACAAATAGTAATTCTTCTAGCATTTTCCCAGATATCATTCCACGTTTCTGTGGAGATTTCTAGTCCCAGATCCTGATCCCATGTTTTAAGCAGATTATCCATATCTCCCGATACTTCATCATGTAGCAAATGATAAATATTACTGACGGAAGATACCCCCCCTGGTCGTAGGACACTACATTCTCTATCGGATTTATAAAGACTATCTAATAACGTAGTCTTCTTCTGTATAAAATCTCGAATTTGGAAGTATCGAAAGAGGTCTCCATTGGGTAATCCGAATTTCTGACGCAGCTGTCCGAAAGACATCAGGACCCCATCTTTAAATAAATCCCCAAGACATGAGATACCCCTGGCTCTCCAGAGTTTAAAAGTGGCATCTGTTAACCCCGGTTGGAATCCCCATGCTCCCACTTTCGGTGCATCGGGGGATGTTTTATGTGAATTACCCTCATTTTGCCGCATTATATTCCAAGCCTTGATTGTATTCAGTATTATAGGGTTTTTACAGTGATCTGTAATGATTTTCCTCTTGTCTGAGAATAAAAGGTTGATAAGTGGGTATTTTACTTGAGAAGCCTCGATGTCCAACCAGATTGATTGTGGATCAGACAAGACCCAATCAGCTATATAACTTAATAGGGAACTTAATTGATATTTCCTAAAATCTGGGAAGTCCAATCCACCCCTTGCCTGTGGAAGCTGTAGCTTCTTCAGCTTAATGAGGGGTCGCCTATGGTTCCAGATAAAGGAACTCAGCCAGCCGTATAATTTACATAAAGCTGTCCTCGGCAGCATCACCGGAAGCATTCTCATAGGATATAGGAGACGGGGCAGGATATTCATTTTGATTAATGCTATTCTACCCAGCCAGGAAATTGGCAGGTCTCCCCATCGCTGGAGGTCCTGCCTTATCCTTTCCAATAAATACACAAAATTAGCCTTATACAACTGACCAAATACTGGAGCAATAAAAATGCCTAAATATAAGAAACCCTCCAGGGACCAGCGAAAGGGAAAAAGGGAACCGTCCGCTAAGCGGGGTATCACAGCAAGGCCACCCATTGGCATAGCTTCCGATTTTGAAAAATTAATTTTATAGCCTGAGAATGCACTAAATGTATTAATAACTTGGATTAAGCGAGGTATGGACATCAAAGGGTTACTGAGGAATAGAAGAACATCATCTGCATAAAGGGTAATTTTATGTTTACCTGTACCAATCCTTGGGGCCACTATGTTAGGATCAGCTCGTATAGCTTCTGCTAGTGGTTCAATTATTAGCGTGAATAACAATGGCGAGAGGGGACATCCCTGACGGCAGCCCCTACCCACACTGAAGCTATCCGAGCCTAATCCATTGGTAACCACAACTGCTTTGGGATCACTATACAATGTTGAGATCCATTTGGTAAACACCTGTCCAACACCAAACCTCTCCAATGTGTAAAACAAATATGACCATTCGACCCTATCAAATGCCTTTTCCGCGTCTAATGAAACCACTACTCCTGGTATCTTTCCCTGATGACAAGCTTGAATCATATTCAGAGCCCTTCTAACATTATTGGATGATCTACGGCCCTTAATAAACCCCGTCTGATCCTCCTTTATAATATATGGCAGTATCCTTTCTAATCTCAGTGCTAACGTTTTAGAGAGGATTTTAAAATCTACATTTAGCAAGGATATTGGTCTGTATGATGTACAATCTTCTGGGTCCTTTCCTTTTTTGAGGATAAGAGAGATATTTGCCTCTTTCAGCGAAGGCGGGAGACAGCCCTGACTATATGCATAGTTATACATGTCCATAAGTGGACCAACCAGTATTTCTGTAAATTCTTTATAGAATTCAGCTTGAAAGCCATCTGGGCCCGGCGTCTTACCATTTTGAAGGTGCCTAATTGCATCAACTATTTCTTGGGGTGTAAGAGGAGCATTTAGGACCGATACGTGTTCCGGAGTTAGGTCTGGAAAAGTCAAATTTTTAAAAAATGACTGCATCCTCTTCGCCCTATCTTCACAATCCTGTGATTTATATAACTCAGAATAGAATTTTCTAAAGGTCGCATTAATCTTTTTATGATCATGAGTCAAAATACCCGTACTTTCCTTAATAGACATAATCGTCTGAGGGGCCTTTTTTTTCTTTGCAAGAAATGCTAAGTATCTACCCGGTTTGTCGCCATATTCATATAATCTTTGCTTTGCAAATAATATTTCCCTCTTAGCCGTTTGAGTAAGTGTAGTATTTAGAGCTGTCCTAAGAGCTGTAATCCTTTGCAATTTAATAATAGAGGGTCTATCAGTGTATGCTGTTTCAGCCGCTTTTAAGCGGGCTTCAAGCAAACGCTGTTGTTCTCCTTTTAATTTCTTCTGGGTCGCTGAGTAGGAGATGATCAAGCCTCGCGTGTAAGCTTTGATGGTCTCCCACATCATTGACGGGTTGCTAGCTGTACCTGAATTAATTTCTAAAAAAGTTTTAAATTCTTGAGAGAAGTACTTTACAAATTTACTATCTTTCATTAAGAAGGGGTCCATACGCCAATGCCGAGGGGATGTCCCACTGTTCCTCGCCTTAGTTTCCATATATACAGCAGCGTGGTCAGAAATTGCTATATTACCTATTTTACAGGATGATATGGAATTTAAAAAAATTGAGGGGGCAAAAAACATATCAATTCTGGTATGACATTTATGTGGATTAGAGTAGAAAGAAAAATCTCTACCCTGTGGATGAAGACATCTCCATACATCTACTAATCCTAATTCTTTGTTCAGATCCATCAATTGTCTAGATCTGGGAGATACTCCTGCAGTACTCTTGGGAATCCTGTCTATTTCCGGATCCATAATACAATTAAAGTCTCCCCCTATAATTATATGACGGGCATCAAAAGCCATCAATTTTGAGAAGGCTTCTGTTATAAATTTAAAGGGGTGTGCCGGGGGGGCAGTACAAATTTAAAATCCCATATTCCTCTCCATTTATGAGAGCTTTAATCAAGATATATCGTCCAGATTCGTCTTTTATCTGCTTTAGGATTTTGAAAGGGAAATTCTTCCGAACAAGAATAACAACTCCCCTGCTTTTTGAGCTAAAAGAAGAAAAAAAGGCCTGATCAAATCCGCCCTGTCGTAATTTCAAGTGTTCTTTATCTGACAGATGCGTCTCCTGTAGGAGAGCTATATCAACTCTTTCCTTCTTAAGATTTGATAATATTTTCTTCCTTTTAAGTGGCGAATTACTCCCTTTGACATTCCAGGTGCACCACTTAACCGATTGATCAACCATAATCCTCTGGGCCAATCCGAGACCCCTCGGGAGAGGGAACCCTATCCAGAACATCCCGAGCATGGAACATGTAAAATTTACAAAAATAAACCCTCTTTAATACACCCACAACAATACAGTAAAAAACTATTTCAAAATAAAAAAAATATAAAACGTATCTAAGTGGAGACTTTCCCCCTTGTTCCCAGGGGGCATCACTTCCTCTCCAAAAATCCCTCATATCCTCTCCCAACCAATGCCCCACCCTTGACCCAGGCACTCCTCAATAAAGTGAGGAAAATTCCAATATAATACAAAGCTAGAGTTAACAGTGAGCACCCCACCCCCACCCCTACCAACACCTGGGTATATTTGGTAATGTTAATACCATATATAAACATATAACTATAAAATTACCAGTTCAACAAATAATAATTAAATATGATAATACAAAATAACGAAGGGAAAAACAACCCCGCTCCTAAAGACAGAGGTAAAATCGAATTAGGTAACCACCTCCCCCCACCAACATTAACCAAATCCCCCAACTTATATATACATATATATACATACACATACATATATATATATATATATACATACATACACACACATATACATACACCCCTCATATATACATAAAATAATAACAGAAAACAACTCCAAGGGGTGGGGGGGGAGAAAATCAAATCCCTCTCCCCACCCCCCATAATAATATTAAGCAATAAGGTAAGAAAAGAAAAGGGAGGGGATATAAACCAAAACGGGGGGGGGGGGGGGGGGAAGGCAGACCAACATCCATTATGTCCTACAGTTTATCTAAGAGAGTCCAAGAATTCCTTAGCCTTTTCTGGTGATCCAAAGTTATATACAGAACCTTCATGGTTAAAGCGTAACATCGCTGGGTAGCGTAAGGAGTACTGTACATTTAAGTCCCTTAAACGCTTCTTCGCCTCGTCGAATGCTTTCCTCTTTCGAACCAGAGCCGGGGAAAAGTCCTGAAATAGCATGATCTTGGATCCTTTGTAGATCATAGCTTGGGGGTCTTTTCCGAGATTTCTAGAGGCTTCTAGGAGTATCTGCCTCTCCTTGTAGCTCTGCAGCCGGAACAGGACCGGGCGTGGGCGCTGGTTCGAGCCAGGCCCGCGTATTGCTACCCGATAGGCCCATTCCACCCTTACCTGGCCTGATCCAGCTTGCAGATTTAAAAGTTGTGGCAGCCACTGCTCCAGGAATGCTGTAAGCTGGCCTTCCTCTTCCTGCTCGGGAAGGCCCAGCAAACGAATATTTTTTCGACGACCTCGATTATCGAGGTCGTCAATATGATTTTCCAAGGTCCGGACTCGCTGCTCGAGAGTCCGGACCTGATCCACGGCCGATTGAGCGGTTGTCTCGGAGGTCGCGGCCTTTAACTCCGCCCCTCCGACTCGGCGTTGAATTTCTTCAATTTCACGGTCGTGCTTCTTCAGCGCGGCCGACAACGACTCCCAACGGTTCCTGGATTCGACGATAAAGGCATCGATCTTCGAGTCAAGCTTGGAAAGCATTTCTGCGAGGCTTGCTACTGTAGGTAAGTCCCCCGGGGCTGCTGTGGACGCCTCAGCTGCAGCTGGAGAGTGTGGGGGAGGGGTTCCTGCTTGCTGAGAGCTGCGGGCTCCCTTCCCTTTAGTCATTTTAACTTAGGATAAAGTTGCTTAAATGTAGCTTAAATGTAATATTAAACCACTAATTCAGTTACTAAACTATTATAAATGATTTGGTGAGCTTGGTAGGGGGTAGGTGACCCACTGTGCCCAACTCTTGGGAGGAGCACTACAGACTCAGTCTTACTGGGTCGCCGCCATCTTGGATCCCCCAGATGGTTCCCTTTAACAGTATGTTGATCACTGGAGTAGAGGTGAGGCTGTTTTGAAATTGATGCTATGTGAACAGAAGAGCCAATTGAAAACCCTGTTGAAAAGGAGGTTTCGGGAATAGTAATAACAACATATTAAATTTTATATGACGGCTGAATACAAAACAGTTGTTTTTGAAATTGTAGTTATCAACCTAAGTCATGCAATTCACGAAAGTATGAGGCGCAAATCAGTTGCAGTGAATTGGAGAAGTACATGAAAAAGATTTACTGGAAGACAGACAATGGTTGTTGTTTAAATAAACACTTTAAAATGTACAATGCACACATGTCCACCACAGTTCAAACAGCAAAGGGGTAAGCTGATTGAACAATAGTTCACAAAAGAAGTTAAAGATTGCATTAGATCAAAGGAAGCAGCTCAGAAAAATTTCAGATATTGTTGTAAGTCATGGATTCAGAGACATTTGAGGACCAATGAACTGATAATGAAATTAAAAAAAAGAATCAAACTAAAAAGAAACATTAGGATGACCAAACGTTTCTCTCGATACTTGGTGGGAAAGTGAAGGCAAGGGCATGTGTGGAATGGGGAATATTCACACAAGATAATTTCTTCCAGAGAACTTGGAAATTACAGAGAAACTAAACAGTTACTTCCATGCCAATCTTATTAGAGACAAGATTAACTGATGGTGAAACTCAATTTGTGTTCTCCAGTGATTGCCAAAATTAAAGGAGATCGCAGTGAAGCTTAGAAAGTTCACACAGAGAGACGGATTGACAAAGGGGGATGGAGAAGTGTTGCCAGGCAAGGTTAGGGAGAGTCCCAAAATGTTGTCCACGTTTATCAATCAGAACAAAATAACCAGGACACAACTAGGGCCCATTAGAGACCAAGGGAGCACTCTGTGTGCGAAGCTGGAAAACATTGATCGATTGTTACATTAGGGCTCCATATCTGTTTTACTTGGAGAAGGAGGATGCAGGGACAGAATTCAAAAAGACGGGTTGGGAAGCTCTTGAACAGACTGATATAAGATGGGAGCAGGGATTGGAGGCTTTGGCTGGTATAAAATTGGACTGGTTGCCATGTCTGGATAAGTTGCATTGCAGGCTGCTGTTTAGACAAAGGAGAAAAGGCGCTGACACAAATTTTTAAGTCGAATCTGGCTACAGGGAAGTTGGAGTTGCCAGATGACTGGAGAACAACGTATATGGTCCCACGTTACAGAAATGATGGTGCAAATAGCCTGACTGTTAATCAGTCAGTATTAAATCCGTGTTAGGGCAAGTACTGGAGAAGATATGAAAGGAAAAAAAATATCTTTATTTGCAGAGGCAAGGTTTGATCAGGGGCAGTCAGCATGACATCATAGGAGGGAAGTCATACCAAGTGAACGTTATTGTTTGTTTTCGAGCATGTTGTTCTTATGGTTTTTCAGCAAGACCTTTGACAAAGCCCCATATGTGAAACTGATTTAAAAAAAGTCATGATACTAAGGGTAACTTAGTGAGTTATATCAAACATTGCCTTATTCGCAGGAGACTGAGGGTGGTGGAGGAAGGCTATTTGTGTGACTGGAGACCAGTGTCCCCTGATGTACCACAGGGATCAGTGCAGAGGATCTTATTATTTGTGGTATTCATAAATGATCTAGATGTGAATGTGTTAGCGGGGGAGTGTGGTGAGGGAGTGTGCTAATTAAGTTTGGCCGGGTGGCAGTGAGGAGGAAGGCCTTATGTTACAGGAAGATACAGATGGAATGGTCAGATGGTCAGATGGAATATAACCCTGATAAACATGTGTTGAAGAAATGGGGGTATACAATGAATTGCAGCACACTAAGAAGCTGAGAGGGCGTTCCTCCACAGATCCCTGAATGTGACGGCACAGGGTAATAGGTTAGGGAAAAAAATGAGGACTGCAGATATTTGGGATCAGAATCAAGAAGTGGAGTTCTGGTAAAGCACAGTCGGTCATGCAGCATCCAAGGAGCAGGCGAGTCAATGTTTCGAGCATAAGCTTTTTATCCGGATTGGTGGCTACATTCCTGATGAAAAGCATATTCTCAAAAAGTCAACTTTCCTGCTTCTCAGAAGCTGGATGATCTGCTGTGCTTTTCCAGCAATATACTTTTTGACTGAGGTTAATACGTTAGTTAACAAGGCAGAGGGAACCGTAGGCAGAGCCTTCATTCACCGACGTATAGATTGTCAGAGATATACAAGTCTATGGTTAGGCCATGTTGGAACACTGTACGTAGTTCTGGGAGCCATATTGCAGGAAGGATGTGATTGTAGTGGAGGGGTGCAGAGGGGATTCACCGGGATGCTCCCTGGGATGGAGCATATCAGCTATGGAGAGAGGCTGGATAAGCTCGGGTTGGTTACATTGGAGCAGAGAAGGCCGAGGGAGAGGTGATTCACAAGAAAAAGATTACGAGGGGGATTTCCAGAAAGATTTTTGCTGAAGTCCCAAACCCAGTGTTCAAAATCATATCTTATGGGATTGTGGCAAATACTTGGACATGGTTACAGAATGGGACAGCTGGCAGAAAAGTGTGAGTAAAAGTTTTTGATTTTGATTTTATGACCAGGTGTATTTTCCAGGATAAATACAATAAAATACAGTGAAATGCTTTCACTTGTTGCCACAAAGTGGTGCAATTTTGGATAATTGAAGACAATGGAATAAACAGAGGATACAGCCTGAAGAGAATTTATGGGTTGTGAGACAGCTCCTCATCATCGACCACCCTTACAACCCAACCTTTCATGACAGCTTCAACCCCATCTACACCAGACCCCAGCAACATCGAAGTTGCTGATCCTCAGGCACCATCTTTGCCACTGGACAGATACTCCTCCATCACCAGTTCATTGTCTCCTCTGCCAGGCCATTCCAATGTCAGAGCCATTGTCTCTTACTGCTGGGCCCACCTCATCGATGTTACCATCATGGCCTTCCACTATCCGCTTCACACAACCAGTGCAGGACCCAACCAAAAACAAGTCTCCAATCTTCAGGCATCGTCTTTTGCTGCTGGGCCCTATCTCACTCAGGTTGACTCTGCTGATATTTCAGCTGCCAATTCCAGGTCATGTGCTTGCTCCAGAAAAGTAAGTAAGGGCTCACTCTCCTCCGCATTGGGCTTAGCTTGAATTCCAAACCCTGGGTCCAGCTTGAGGTCAGTAAATTACAAAAAGAAAGGAGGAGGAGAAAATAAGAAATAGAAAGCAGGTCAGCAAAGGAGCCCCTGGACCGGAAAAAAACAGGAATAAAATGATCCTTTTATTGGAGATAAAGGTTCGTGGAGTATCTCAAGATTATGTCCGTGGGTCTCAGCTATTCGCAAACACCTCAAACATTTGGTTGATGGAATCAATTGCAACATATCTCACTCTGCTCTAGGAGAAATGCATTGAGGCGATTCTCGTGCCATGATAAGAACGCAGGAGGCTCACTGCGTTGAATGACCTTCTCCTTTCCCAATGTTTCTACGTAGTCTGTAGATAAGCACTATCAATGTTGTCACAAGCTCTCAGATGTTAGGAAGGAGGTCTCTGCAGGGTTACCAGGCCTGTATTTCCCTTTTCTGATGCAGAAGCTGATGCCGGGTGTTCTGACCAGCTTTATCCTTTAAGAGCAGTTTGACACAATTGAGTGTTTTGCTTGGCCATTTCAGAGACCATTGAAGAGTATATCACATATCTGCGTGTCTGGAGTCACTTTAAGGCCAGACCAGGAAAACACGGGAGATTCACTTCCTGAAAGTACATTGGAGAAACAATTTGGTGTTTATAATTGACATTGGCTTCAAAGTCATTATTACTGACTCAAGATTTTAGGTCTCGATATTTTATTAATTGTTATTAACTTCCACCAGCTGCCAGAGCATTAGCCTGGTCTGGATTAGAAATCCAGTGACATTTCCATCTCCATATAGTAACCTATCGCAAACCACACTGAGCAGTTTATTTCTGTGCTGCGAGACAACTCTGTCAAAAAGAACTGCCAAAAATTTCCATAATTCAATTATGGAATTGAGGGGGTGATGTTGGTCATACTGTAATTATTCTCCTCTTAAGGGACTTGTCATAGTTGAGTTATTTTCCACATTGCCATATAAATGTCAGAGTTGGAACTGGAATGAAACAGCTTCCCCAGGGACACGGCTTGTTGTATATTGCCTTTGTCATATCTACTGTGTTCAGATGTTTCTTCATGTCACATAGAGCGAATCAGATCGTTTGAAAACTGCCACCTGGAATTTTGTTGGCATCCTGACGAGGTGAGGTAGATCATTGACTCAATACTTCTGGCTGAGTATGTCGCAGATAAATACATGCTTGTCTTTTGCACTGATGTGCAGGGCTGTTCCATTATTAAGGAGGGGGACATGTGTTGGCTCCTCTCCTGCAGTGAGTCGTTTAATCCATTAATGGCTGGATCTGGCAGGATAGTAGAGCTTCGAAATGATCTGTTGGTCTTGCAATCATTCCGCCCTCCCTATCAGATGGTAGTCCTGCTGTTTGGAATGTAAACAGTCAAGTGTGGTAGCTCTATGGTTTGCCATCAGTTTTAGGTACATATAGTTCTGCCCTGGCATGTTCACCACACTCGTCGCTGAAGCTTATTGGTAATGGTAGACTGAGGGATAATCCCAGGCAAAAAGTTACAGATTATGTTTGAATATAATTTTGCTTCTGTTGCTGTTGTGGTCCACAGCATCACATGGAACACGCAGTTTGAGCTGCAATATTTCCAATACAGTCTCTCCATGATGTCACACTTACAATTTGTCTCATTGCCCAACACCCTTTAACATAATCATCTGAATCTTTTCCTTTCCAGTGTGTGCTCCCTTCTGTGTTGAGAGTGAATGCGTGTCCCTCTGTTTCTCTCCCTGACTAACAGTTAGAACTCTGTAGTTTCAGTGATGCCAGCTTTACGTCATTTCAGAGACACGGAAATTGTTCATCTTGTGTTATCTTTCACTTCCCAGCATATGGCGCTCAAGGGTGAACAAGGCGTTCGAACGTGGTGAAAAGCAGAAATTGCTATAGAAATTAAGCAGATGTGGCAGCATCTGCGGAGAGAGAGAAACACAGTTAGCCTTTCAAGTCCAGTGTGACTCCTTTTCAGAACAGAAAAGGATTGGAAAATGGGCTTTTAAATCCCTTGACCGAGGTAAAGGAGGGGTGACGGGAAACAAGATGGTGTGGAGGAGCAATGCCACTGACAAATTGACTTTTATTTCTGGTAAAAGAGAATCAAATGTAAAATGAGTATTAATTAGATTGTGAAGGGGGGAAATGGGTTCCTTAATTAAGTGCAAGACAAACGATTCACAAAGTTCATTGGGAGACCAGGAGAAAGAATGTGTGAAGAATGGAGAACAGCCATAATGCGGTCAGGCTGTGGAAGTATGGAATTGAATAAAAACTCCTTCAGGATAGAAAGAACCAAGGTCTAAAGTGAGGTGTTACTCGAGGTTGCGTTGTGTTTCATTAGAGCATTACAGCAGCCCAGGACTGAAATGTTAGCATGAGAGCAAGGTACGTTATTAAAATGGGAAGCAATGAGAAAGTCAGGGTTATTCCCACAGACATAGCGGGAGGCCAGAGTTAATAAACTTGGAAATGGATAAACACAGCAGACCAGACAGATTCAGAGGTGCAGCAAAGGCAATATTTTGATCTTGGACCTTTCGTCAGGACTGGTGAGGGGGAGGTGAGCCCAGAAATGGAGTGATGGGATATGGAAATGCGGCGGGTAGGTATGATGATGGTAGGTACATGCAGGTATGATGTTGCTGTGATGGGTCAGTGGGAAGGATGGAGCAGATATAGGTGGGTTTGGTCAGGGAAAAGGGACAAGGGATAAGGCTGTGGGTGGAGGGCTTTTGAAGCGGCTTCAGTCAATATTGAAGCCATTGGGCTGTCAGTTTCAAAGGCAAACTCTCAGGTGATGTTAATCTGACGGTGAACAGGCTAAGGATGGTCATGTCGCCGGACGAGTGGGAGTGGAAATTAAAATGAATGGAAACTGGAAAGTCGAGTTGGTTGTTTCGTGCAGAGCACTAATGCTCCACACAGACCCTGATCCTGGCCCACCGAGCTCGTCTCCAACTCCCAACGTGATCTCCTCTATGTTGTGGAGACCAAAGGGAGACTCAGGGACATATTCATGGAGTATCTGCTCTCTGCACGCTTTAACAAACTCAGCATTCCCGTTGCCATCCATTTCAATCACTCCCCTCCCCTTGCTAATCCGGCAACAGGTCCATCCTTGGCCTCCTCCACTGTCAGAGTGAAGCCAAAAAGAAACTGGAGAACACAACTTGATAGTTCAGCTGGAGACCTTACAGCTTAATGGTCTGAATATTTACTTCACTGGCTTCAAAGTCTCTCTACCCACAGCCTTACCCCATGTCCCCTTCCCTGGCCTGACCAAAGCTGTCCAGCTTCCCATTCGTATATCTGTTGCACCCTTCCCGCTGACCACTCACAATAATTTTCTGCCTGCATCTCCCTATCGCCATTCCACCTACCCTTCCCCCAGCCCGACGGCCCTCCCTCTATTTACTTCCCAGCTCCCCTTCCCTCACCCCAATCCTGATGAAGTCTTTCAGCCTGAAACGTTGGCTTTCCTGTTCCTAGGATGCTGGCTCACTTGCTTTGCTTTTTCAGCTTCAAAAATATTGGCGATATAGTTGAGACCTTATCAGCAACAGATTTTATTGTGCTTTTTATGCATTCCTTTTTGTCTGTTTTCTGACAAGCTTATCTCAACATTCTCACTGTAGGATCTATGAAACATTCTTTTTGTCACTAATGCTCCTGCCTGCTTCGAACTGATTTCCTTTGTTTTAACCGTACTTTTATCTTTGCTGTTCGCACTGGCATTGTAAACGTAACTCTTGTTATGCTGTAGCTTAATCACACCCTTTCCAATATAGTTCACAACTTCCTTGTTCTTATACTCCACCCATATTTTCAGAAACCCAAAGATCCAATAAGTCCTTCTATAATTTCCTGTCTTCTGTTTCCCTCTCGCCTTAAACGGGGAGGTTACATTTACCAGACCTCCCTCACTCCAAAGTTTCCTGAAAGATCACCAGCAATGCCTCCACAATTACAATTCTTTAGAACTACGAGCTGTTGTCCAACTGGTCTCGCTGATTGATTCAACTTCACCTTCCCAGCACCTCCTCTTTACTGAGGTCAGTATACTCACCTCTATCCCCTGACTGCCTTGAAGTTCTGGCATTTTGCTGGTGTCTTCCACCGTGAAGACTGATGTAAAGTATCTATTCAATTCCTCTGCCATTCCATTGCTTTCCATAACTACTCAAGCCTCATTTTCAACAGTCCTTTGTTTGTTTTTTATTCCCTGTCTTCCTTGTTAAAAATCTAAAAATCGCTTTCATTATTCTTTTACACGATTCAGAAGCGTAATGTTATATTTCACCCCCTCCTCCCATTTGCTGTTATTTGTTATCCATGCTCGAATTTGTAGACTTCGTAATCCTTTGGATTCACAATAATCTTCACCACATTGTGTGCATTTTCTTTTGTTTTTATGCTTTCACTGAGTTCGTTATCACTCACGGCTGACTTGTCTTCTGCTGAATATTGTTCTTCTTACTTGGCATGAATATCTGATGTGCTGCTGAATTATCTCTAGAAACTCCTGTCATTGCTGTTTCACCATCTTCCCGTGCTCAGCTTCCTTCCAATTAACTCTGGCCAACTGCTCCCTCATGTCTTGTAGTTACATTACTCAATTATAAGACATCACATCTAAAAGTGGGCAATAGGTGTAAACAGAAGGAGGGAAGTCTGAGGCATGGGACAGAAAGAACGATTGGACGATTTATTAATTAGATTAAAAGAGAAATCGAGAGACAGAGAGAAAGAATTTCGTCATGGAGACATAAAAATAGAGAAGTCTACATGACTGATAGATATAGATGTACTTCTGTATTTGGATTGACAATTCCTGTGTGTTGTGGTCCTTTGTACAGTGTATGTGCAACAGAATAATAAGTTGAAATGTTGGTCTGATGCCAGAACTTTTATCTCCAGCAATATGACAGGCAACAGTTGCTGACAGAACCCAGCAGGCCAATGTATATGTTTCCAGGTAGAAAATTAATTAACTGAAATAAATTGGAACACGAGAAGCAAGAATTTATAACATACATCCTGATAAGAATTAGAGATTATGTCTGGGAATGCAAGGAAGAGGCAGGCGGCAGAGTGTACGTTTAAAAAAGGGGAACATAACATCTCAGCTGAAGACGAAATGACATGTTAACATTTTATAAATTTTGTACATCACATGCATATTTTTTGTTAACTATGTCTCTCTTGTTCATTCTGAATATGGTGCACACACACACACACACACAGAGACACCCACACACACTAACACACACAGACACCCACACACACAGACGCATACCCACACACAGAGACACACATACAGACACCCACACACACTCTCACACACAGAGACACACATACAGACACCCACACACACTCTCACACACACAGACACACACACTTACTCACACAAACACAGACACACACGCATTCACACAGACAGACAGACACAAAGGCACACACACATTCACACACTCACACACACACACACACACACAGACACACTCTCTCTCTCACTCACACACACACACACAGAAACACACACTCTCTCTCTCACACACACACACTGATCAATCGTTGTTCGGCCATTCCATTTCAAATTATCCTGTTTTATTTACATTATCACTTGCAATTCCTTCTTCCAAATATATTCTGTTTCTTTCCCTACATTTGATTTTATTCTGTCTGTCAAGAAGACATTGGGGACAGGGGTGATGTCACTTTACTCCTCTTCAGTCTCCACAGTCACTGTGTTCTATTCCTTTCTGTTTCTTAGCCCATTAAAAATACATACTGAGTCTAACCCTTGATCCAGATAAATAGGTCACTTTTTTTTAGATTACCTGCAGTATGGAAACAGGCCCTTCGGCCCAACAAGTCCACATCGACCGTCCGAAGAGTAACCATTCCCCTACCCTCTATTCATCCCTGACACTATGGGCAGTTTAGTGTGGCCAATTCACCTAACCTGCATATCTTTGGACTGTGGGAGGAAACCATAGCACCAGGAGGAAACCCACGCAGACACGGGGACAATGTGCAAACGCCACACAGACAGTTGTCCAAGGTTATTCAGTAAACAAAGCATTTACTTTTGTGCTAAGGCTACAGAAAATCTAAAAAAGAAAAGGCATACAAAATGTGCAATAAGATGTTTGTACCTTTGCAAGCAAATTATTGAATTACATTGCTTAAACGATAATTAACTGATATAAGATATGAGAGCATAATCCAGCGAAATCTGTAGCACAGCGAGAGAATAACAAGCAATTACATTTAAACTTGCCGATTATGGACTAAAATTTATTATGTCCAGAAAAAAGATGGTGATTTTGTGAGAAATTGCATTTTCCCCATGATATATAATTCCCAGTAGTTCAAGTACCAGTGTGGAGACCCCATGCTGTTTGAGAGGGAGCTCCAGGCTCTGAATGAATTCTCACCGTCTCAATGTGCAGTTGGTGCGTGTCTCTGCACTCTTCATAAATCTATCAGCAGCATTCATGACTTACTCCTGAAATAGTTCGCCATTCCCACCAGCTTCTAGCCACTATAGGAGTACAGTAATGTCTTCTCGGAGATAGAAGGCATTTCCTTGACACTTTACACAAGCCATTCACTTTTCCCCCTCACGTTCAGCAAACCAAGTTAAAGTGACACATGTGTACCACGACGAAAGGAACCAGGAGGAACAACATAGAGCAGTCTATCTGGGTAGACTCTGCTTCACTATTTGTTATGTTGGGGCATCAAAGACATCTTCCTATTTCTGTATACGTGGTTTGATATGCTGAATGGCCACCTCCTGGTCATCTGGAAGCAGCTCAAGGACCTGACCTGGCGAATCCGGTTCCTGTTTAACATCTCGATGTGCTGACTACACTCCTTCCCTCCTTGTGTAATAGGCAGGAGGGTCTGAATTGGCTATCCATATTCTTGTCCAATAGTTTGAATGGTTTGAATGGCGTCCTTGTATTCTGTTGAAACGACGTTTCGGGCTGAAGCTTATGCTCAGAAATGGCGATTCTCCTGCTCCTCGAATACTGCCTGACCAGTGTGCTTTTACAGCGCTACACTCTCGAGTCTTCAGTCAGTGATTGGTCTCCTCTGTTTCTGTGCACCAGGTTATCAGAATAAATGAACGCCAAACGCTCCTGTCTTGCAGTTTTGAGGAACTGAATGGAACATAGGGACGTAGGGCTGAGGAGTAGCAGTGTGTCATTAGACACATTAAGCCCTCTCAACTAGACAGTAATATCGTGCCTGACCTGGATGTGTTCTCAACCCCACTTCCACATCTGTAGTTCATTGTCCTTTACTGTCCAATATCTAACTACCATTGCTTTGACTAAATGCAAACACACAGGCACCACAAACTTCTGGGGAAGAACATTCCCATGCAAACAACCTTTTGTGAAATTATCCTCTTCCGTGTTCAGACTGGTGTTGGACGGATCACTGTTTCATTTTCTAGTCCCGTTCCTCCATTGATCATGATAAATTTTAAATGTAACTAGGTTGGTGATATGACCAATTATATAGGTCTCAGACTAGGTCAGATTCTTTGCTGGGAACAAGTCAGTTCGATATCTTACATTTGCAAAAATAAATCACCAAAGCAAAGTTACTCAAAACTAAGATGAAAAAATACACGGCAAACAGTTGGGACAAATATGTACATTAATATTTAATGTACTTACACACAGACACATACACTCAGACACACGAAGTGTCACACACACAAGTGCACACAGACACATGCATACACATGCCTATAGACAAGCAGGGAAAAAAAAACTCTGCAAAATATCAGCTTGAAAGATCTTTGTCCAAGCAATAGTTAACCTCAAGACAAAAGTAAAATAATTAAATGTTATTCTGCCTCCGAGGTTGTTCTGCTCACACAAGCAGGATTTATTCCTGGAATTGTCGGATTGGCTGAATTAACTTTGATTTTAGGCAGTGGGGAGATGCCAATGATTCCTCAACAGTAATCCTACATGAATGGTAACGATGACTGAACGGTTTTCACTCTCATACATTGCTGCGAGAAGGAACAAGGAAAGAGAGGGAGCAATAAGCAGTGGCATCTCCAGCATGTTGCACTTTATCCATATCTCAACAGAAATATATAGTAATGTTATCTGATCATGAAACTGGACCACGTGAGGCCTCCTTGAACATTCTCAGAACTGTATGACTTCGTCCCTGTTCTCTGCTCCATGTACGAGTTTTAATGAAGATACGTTTGTATGTGTCCTCATATTTTTGTCCAATAAAATCATTTCTTCATAGTATTTGTTTTCTTATACTAAGAAAAGAGTATATAACATATGCATGTTGTTTTCTTAAATTTGAATCCTCAGTTCTAAATTCCCATACCAGAGAAAATGTCCATCGGCTATGCACCAGATGCACTCTCCTCAATATCTTACGCGGTTAAATACGAACGCCTCTCATTCTCAACCCTGAAGTGCTCTTGCTTCATAGAGGTTTCTAACATCATGAGGAGCAAGGAAATAGTGAAGATCCAAGAACATTTTCCTAGCTTAGGGCAGTCCAAAACTAGTGCACATAGATTGAAGGTGAGGGGAGAAAGATTTACAAAGGACAAAAGTGGTAACTTTTCTCAGAGTGTATGGAATGAACTTCCAGAGGAAACATTGGAGGCTGGGACTGCTACAGTATTTAAAGCCATTTTCGTGAAGCCATTTGAGTGAACACGAAGGTTTTATGGGATATGGGCCAAGTGCTGGAAAATGGAACTTGATTAATTTAGTACACCTGGTCAGCATGGACATGGTGCATCGAGGGGTCTGTTTCCGTGCTGTATGACAGAATAAGGCCTTATTTCTAGGAGCAAGTACAGTGCAAAATCTTCACAAATCTTCTAAAGCGATTGAGTATATTTATTTTTCAGTTTATGGAATCATCACAGCCCACAATACATCAGATGTTGACTCAAAAATCCCCTGTACAGATGCAGTAAAACATCCTGATAGCTTTTTCATGAAGTAATCATTCAATATACCTACCTAATTACTTGCTGCATCTGCACACTAACCCCGTGTGATGTATGTACCAGGGTGAACAAATGCCTTTGTACAACTGAGTTTTGTGATCTCTCTTCTTTGAATTAATTTACTGTTGTTTTACCCTTCTACCACAGCACAAACATCGGTAGCCCATGTAATCCAGTTTCTGCTGAAGGTCTGCACACTTACCTTCCCTGTATATATCACATTCCAGACTCTCTACCTCCACTTGACAACTTATCGAATGACTATGTTACTGGTTGAGCCAATTGAGTTCCATCCAATCAGTTCCCACACGCAAATCATTGACAGATTCTACACAGCTTTTGATGTTGCACTGATCTCTGAGGCACTTCACCAAGTTAAAGATTTCCAACCCGAAAATAAACATTTCTCCGGACTGTCTATTTTCTGATAGTTACACAGGGCTCCCCTGTTCCTGTGTAGCAACCTAGAAAGTAGGTGTGACCTCGGCTTGTGCTGCGTAATGTACTGAAATGGCTGAAAAACTTCATCCTAATCCTTTGTAAATCATTAGAGGGGCAGAAAGGTCTCCTCGTGTCTCATTGAATCGATCCTGAATGGCTGAATGCGATCTTCCTCACTTTCTGTAACAGCATCGAGGGGTTGAGTGAGTGAAGAATACATGAAGCAAGAGCAGCAGGTGGCCATTCAGCCCCTCGAGCCTGCTGCACAATTCAGAATGTTCATTGTTGATGTGATTATAACTAAGCATCCCTTTCCTGTCTGTTCCCAATAAACATTGATTCTCTTGTTCATCAAACATCTATATAACTCCGCCTTGAGTGTTTTCATTAACCCAGTCTTCACTGCTCCTTGGGCATGAGAAGACCACAGCCCACACAATCCTAAAGAGAAAGGAACATCCCTTTCCCAGTCTGAAATATGAATGCCCTTATTCTCAAAATGATTTCCCCTCAAACCAATCATCATTCTTTTGACACAAGGACGCAACGGTTAGGAACAGATATAGACCATTCAGCCCCTCAAACTTCCCCAAATTTCCATTAACCCTCGACAATCAAACACTGACCAGATTAACCTCCAGTGAAGTTAAAGGAATTCCAGGTACAATATGTTTATCCTACTCTAAGATTAAACTAAATTACAGAGCCTTCATCCTATTATCATCTATGTGCCTATCCAAGAGTTACTTGAATATCCCTAATGTAGCTGATACTACTACCACTGCTGCATTCCACGCACCTATCACTACCTGTGTAAACGACCTGCCTCTGACACCTCTGCAAAACCTTCCTCCAATCGCATTAAAATTACGTTTTCCTTTCGTTAGCCATTTTCACCCTATGAAAAAGACTCTACTTATCCATTCTATCTGTGCCTCTCATCATCTTGCACACCTCTGTCAAGTCACCGTTCATTCTTCTTTACTCTAATGAGAAAAGCTAAAGCTACCTCAAACCTTGTTCATAAGACATGCCCTACAGGACAGGCAGCATTCTGGGAACTCCCGTCTGCACCCTCTCTAAAGCTTCCACATCCTTCCTTTAATGGGGAGAACAGAACTCAACACAATATTCCAAGTGTGGTCTAACCAGGCCTCTATGGAGCTGCAGCATAACCTCGCAGCTCTTACCTCAACCCCCCAGCTTATGAAAGCGAACACATCATACACATTCTTAACAGCCCTATCACCTTGAGGGCTTTGGCAACTTTGAGGAATCTATAGACGTTGACGCCAAGATCCCTTTGTTCCTCCACACTGCCAAGAATCCTACCTTTAACCCTGTAATCTGCATTCAAATTTAACCTTTGAAAACGACTCTCTCCTGAAAATGGGAAAATGGACCAGAATCAGGCCACTTAGTCCATTGGATCTGCTGTGCCATTGGATTAAAGCCGAAATGTTTCTCACCTACATTCTCCTGCCTTCACCAAATGATCATTGATTCCCGAATTAATGAAAATCTTATTCAACTTATCTTGAAGAAACTGTGTGCAGGGATGTGTGTGTGTTAGTTGTTGTGTGTCCATATCTGAATGTATATGTGTTGTATGTTTAACGTGTCTGTGTATGTTTGTGTGTATCTCCGTGAGACGAGGTCTTGCCGTTTTTTGGGGAAAATTCATTGAAATTGAGATCAACCCATCACCACCCCCCACACACCTCTACATGTGTCACTGTTAAGTTTATAGTTATGCAATGCCACCTTCTGCCCGCCTCCCCATGCCTTTGCACTAGTGTCAGTTTTTTATTGTTTCTTTCAGAGTGCATTAAATTCTGTCAATTTCTCACATTGCATGGCTGTTTGGTTTTTCAAATAACGTCTTTGGAAGCACAGAGCAGTTTCGTCTGATACCTAGCGAGATCGTTCCTGAGATATTATCACCACCACTGTGTCAGTTTCAGGACTTTTTAATCTTTTCTCATTTATAATTTGTAGGAGTATATTGTAAAACATTTCAAGACAATGAACATGCAATATATTCATTGCATCGACTTACAAATCGTTCCGTCGACATTATTTGGATGCATTTGCGGTGGAAATACTCTTTAATTTATGCACTCTGTGTCAAGAATAATCTTCAAAGACAAATAACTCCCACATTGCAGAGCGAGCATAGATATTACTTTACATGAACATTCTCCACTCTGAGGGTCTTCAGAACAATTACAATCCTCCATATACCAAACTGTGTGTGTGCGTGTGTGCGTGTGTGCAGATGGTTCTGTCACTTTGGATATCGCTATGAGATGCCTCCCTCCCCCTCCCTCCCAGACTGAATTCCCTGATGGTTGTCACCCTGTGGTGCTGTCAACGCAGAGGAGTGTGAAGGCCAGCAGAGAGGGACATTGCGTCACTTTAAACATAGGACAGGCTGACAGATCTGCTGTGCACATGGACACACAGATACACACAGAGACGAATACAGTCACGCAGACAAAACGCAGAGATGAAAACAGACACGCAAATACACAAAGAGACAAATACAGACACACAGAGATGAATACAGATGCACAGGCGCACAGAGAGACGAATACCGACGTGCAGCGACACACATAAACAAATACAGGCACACAGATATACACAGAGACAAATACAGACAGGCAGGTACACAACGGAGATGAATACAGGCACACAGATACACATAGAGACGAATACAGACACGCAGATACAGAGATGAATACAGGCACACGGAAACACATAGAGACGAATACAGACACGCAGATACTGAGATGAATACAGGCACACGGACACACACAGCGACAAATATAGACACGCAGATACACACAAAGACGAATAGACTCACACAGATGCCCATCGGGATGAATGCAGACACAAGGATAACACAGAGATGAACACAGACACACAGATATACACAGAGACAAACACAGACCCGCAGATACACACAGAGACGAATCCAGACACACAGATACTCACACATGAATACAGGCATGCAGATACAGATATGAATACAGGCATGCAGATAGATATAGAGACGAATACACACATGCAGATACAGGCATGACTGCAGGTACGCAGATGCACACAGAGACGGATGCAGACTCGAAAATGCACACAGAGACACGCAGATAGACAGAGAGACGGATAGAGACACAGATACACGCAAGATGAATACAGACATGCAGATACATACAGAGACAAACACAAACAAGCAGATACACACAGAGGCGAATAGAGTCACATAGATGCCCACAAGTCGAATACAGACATACAGATACACACAGTGTTGAAAACAGACACACAGATACACACAGAGACAAACACAGCCTCGCAGATGCACATAGAGACACACAGATACACACAGAGATTAATTTAATGACACAAACAGATGAATACAGACACGCAGATGCACATGGAGATGAATGCAGACACGCAGATTCAGAGATGAATGCAGACACACAGATGCACACAGAAACGAATACAGACACACAGATACACAGAAAGACAAATATAGACGCGCAGATACACAGCAAGACAAACATAGACATGCAGTTACACACAGAGACGAATAAAGTCACACAATAACAACAGAGACGAATACAGATACACGTATACACATAGAGTTGGACACAGATAAACCAATATACAGAGACAAAAACAGATGCGCTGATACACACAGAGATACGCAGATACACACAGAGACGAATAGAGACACGCAGATACACACAGAGGTGAATATAGACAGTCAGATACATACATACGAATACAGACATGCAGCTGCACACAGATACAAATACAGGCACGCAGATACGCACAGAGACAAATACAGACATGCAGATACGCACAGAGACAAATACATACATGGATATACACACAGCGATGAATGCAGAAACGCAGATACACACAGTGACAAAATCAGACATGTAGAGACACGCAGAAATAAATATAGATGCACAGACACACATGGAGACTGATGCAATAGCACATATACTAATACAGGCACACATAGACAAATACCGATACATAGATTCACACGCACACACAGATACCCAGTCATCACTCACTCTACACCCACTGCCACATTGACATTTATATCAACATCAGGAATCTGCCAGTGTTTATTTTTTCACGTGGTGACTTTCTCAATATTTCACTCACTCTGTGTGGCTTGTGTCAATCTTTCTGCTGTTCCATAAGTAATTTTCTGCATCGCTCTATATCTTCCAACTCTTTCCTTTAATGGGGTGACCAGAACACGGTATTACTAGTGTGGTGTTGTGACACGGCGATGAACATTTCTGCTAATGAACCAAACATGCAGAAAAGCTCACCTCACTCATAATCCGTTAAAGTCGAGTGACAGAGAGCTCGCGAATTCCACTACTTAACAGGAAATAACATCATTGTATTCCTTAATTCTAAAAGTGAACATTGAACAACAACAGTTATGCCCAACTCGAAACTTCCCTTTCTCTGAACTGTTTGTTATATTCCTCCACCTTTAAAAATATCCTCTTCCAATTAAAGAACAACTATTAAAATTACACAAACCAGACAGTGGCTGTAGTCTCCAATGCCCTCCTTCTTTCCACTGAATATCTCCCTGGGTCATGTTCTGTCTTTTAATGCAAGGATATTTCGTTCAAAAATGTATCTTACACAGAGAATGTTGTTCATGGCAGACTCTCAGGCTGGCAGTTTACTCTCTGTCTAACTTTCAAAATGCGCGCCTCTTTATTCCCTCAACATCAGCTCATCTCCTTGGTTTGATGTTGGCAAAACAATAAATTTAAAATTGAATGGGTTTAGTATAGTGGGACATTATTTAAACTTGGTTGTTTAAATTCGAATAGTTGTTAAAAGAGCAACCAAAGCTCAACATATCTGTTTCACAGCTAATTGTCACATAGTTTCAGTACAGTAAACTCTGAAAATATTAGCTAGACATATGACAAGTGCTTACAAGCTCTCAATGCAGAACAGCATTCAACTTCATCACAGTGGGTTAAACAGTGGGATTATAGAGCTGCAGCAAAACCTCACAGCTCTGAAACTGATCTCCCCGGCTGTGAAAGCCAACTCGTCATACGCCTTCTAAACAACAGCACCAACCTGGATGGCAACTTTGAGGATCTATAGACATGGATCCCAAGATCCCGCTGTTCCAGATTTATCTCGATCTGTCACTCATCAGCTCAGTTCTGTCAATGTCCTGTTGCTACCTACAACAGCCCTCCATACTAACCACCAACTCCACTAAAGTTCGTGACATCGGCGAACCTATGAACCCACCCTTCCAATTCATCATCTAACTCTCTTATTTAAAAAATCACAAAGAGCAGAGGTCCCAGAACAGATCACCAAGTTAGTCACCAAGCTCCAGGCTGCATTTGTTCCACCTACCACCACCTTCTGTCTTCTGTGGACCAGCCAATTCTGCATTCAGACAACCTGATCTCCCTGTAAGCCATGCCTCCTTATTTTGTGAATGAGCTTACCATGGAGAACTTTATCAAACGCCTTGTTGTAATCCATATATACCACAGCCACTGCTCTAATTCATCAACGTATTTTGTCACATCCTTAAGGAATTCAATAAGATCTATGAGGCATGACCTGCTCCTCACAAAGCCATGCTGACTGTCTCTAATCATTTATAATTTTCCAAGTATTCATAAATCCTGTCTCTCAAATCCTCTCCAATACTTTGCCCGTCACTGGTGTAAGACTGGTTAGCCAATATTTCCCAGGATTATCCCTATTCCCTTTCTTGAACCAGTCATTAACTTTTGCCAGCCTCCTGTCAACTGGCACGACTCCAGTGGACAGTGAGGATGCAAAGATAATCGCAAAATGCGCAGCAATCTCTTCTCACTTCCTATAGTATCCTAGGGCATATCCTGTTTGGCCAAATAAATTTATCTATCCGTGTGTTTCTCACATTTTTCAACACATCCTCCTGTTCTAGCATAATCGCCTGTTTCATGCTGTCCTCGGAAGGTCCCTCTCATTAGTGAATAATGAAGCAAACATTCATTAAGAACCTCCGTTACCTCCTCCAACTCCTGGCACAAGTTCCCTCCACTATCCCTGATCAGCCCTACCCTCACTCTGGCCATCCTCTTGTTTCTCACGTAAGTGTAGAACGTCTTAGGTTTTACCTTAATTCTATCTGCCAAGGCTTTATCATGCACACTTTTATCTCTCCTGAGTTAATTCTTCATTTCCACCCTGGTTACCTTGCAACCTTCTAGGGCACTTCCTAACCCTTGCCTTTTCAACCTTCTGTAAGCTTCATCCTTCCTCTTGACTAGATGTTCTAAAACGCCTGGCACAATGAAGATATGGAGCTGAAATGGATGGGAGTTGCACATCCTGTCACTTGCAGCATGGGCTGCAAGTTTCCTGACAGTGTGCAGTGATCAAACACAGTGTTACTGAGCGATGTACTGGGATGGTGGACACAGCTCTACATGCTGGAAGGGTAACTGCTCCAGGTTTACAGAGTTATTCACTGCACAACCCCCCGTTGACTGATGTGGTCTGCACAGTCCGTACAGATTGCTGGGTTGTATTGAGCACTACACTAGCCTCGTCTGCACAGTGCTTCACGCTGAATAGATATCTCATCTGGATTATGATGTCTGATTCTGTGAGGTGGAGATGGTATCGGGCATAACTGACCATTTGAGCTGATCTGTCAGCATATTTATTTTATGTTCTTACTCTTGTTATTGGACCCGCCAGCGTCTGACTCGTCCAGCTAATCCCATTTCTCTGAGAAGAGCCATGTTTATTCAACTTGTTTATCAAGTAATCATCCAAATATAACACGGGCATCCGTCTTTCTGGAATTAACCTAACCGTTGGTGCTAATATCCCTGAATCCCTGGGGACGTAATTATGAAGTTCAGAAACAACATGCAAAGTGCACGGCTCATGCTCTTCTATACATCACGGCTGTGGGTCCCATTTGGATCCTTACTGCATCAAGAGCTGGCACTGTGAAGCTCAGAAACAATGAAATGGTGTGTCTCGGGCTGTTCACTGCCTGGTGTGTCCCATGTGGTGATCCATGAACAGTAGAGTGTGTGTTGGGCTGTTGTTCACTTCCCGGTGTGTCCCATGTAGTGTTCCATGGTAGACAGGGGGTCCCAGCAGCTTTGAGACACGTCTTTGAAACTTGGTCTGTGCCTGTTCACTGAACATCTGTGTTTGTCCCTTTCAGCTGATCATGAGGTCAGTTACACGAGGAAGCCCCTCGAGTACTATTGTTAATTACCAGGCATCAAACTTGGAACTGAGGGGCTCCTGAATGACTCCTGTTATTGGAAAGTTAGTGGAGGTGCTGGGAATGCTTTGTTGGAGGTAGTGCTGTGAGCTGCCTCAGACATTCAGGAAGACCTGAGGATTTGGTGACACAACTGTGGATGGAGCATGGGGACGATAGCAACAGCATCTGGGTCTGTAACATGAACAACAAATGGAGCAGAGGCTTCAGAGAGGGGAAGCTCTGAAATCACGAATGCATGTGTCTGGGGAAAGGGATCTGCTGGATTCACCACGGGTTTTCCAGGACCAGCTTCCCAAGCTCCACCTAATCAAGGAGCAGAGTGTGAGGGGACCCTGACTGAAAAAGGAGCTGGTCACAGAGCGGTGTCTCCTCCTTCAACACGACTTGCAGCTTCACATCAGGGGGAGGACCGTGCTACCAGTGGTTTTTGGGTCACAGTTTCATTCAGCTTCTACGTTCCGGAACTTTCCAGGCAGGAGTGGGTGACAGCTCCACCATCTCTCCGATCATCATTCAGGGTCATCATTCAGTGACGGAGGAAATATATGGTGGATGAGAGCAATAGGCCCCCTGGGAACATCAGGCAGCAGACGATCAGGGTGATGGAGAAACACTTGCCATGTCTGAACGGCTCAGAGTGAACCCTCCAGTACACACGGTGTCACTAAGTCCTGTAATCCCTCTGTATTTCAGTAACATACTGCCTGCCGTTCTTCCTGGAAGAAAATGATAGGTTTTATATGATGTTAAATCCCACCTGCCAAACTTTTATCCATTGATTAACTTGTCCATATACATTTACAGACTCTACAACTTCCATTGATTATTTAATTTCCTTCTTATCTTAGTTCCATTGGCAAACTTAGTTACAGTACATTTGTTCCACTCCTCTAGATCATTGATATAGATGGTAAATAGCTGAGGACCTTGCACTGGTCACTGTGTGACCCTACTGGTTACATTCTTTTAAACTGAATAAATCGGACTTATCCGGAGTGCCTGCTTTTTCTGTCCGATAACCAGCCCTCCCCCATTCCTGTGTAACACGTTTGAAGGGCCGAATAAGGACGAGGAACATCAGTCAGCAATCCAGCCCCTCCAGTCTGCTCCACCATTGAATACAATCATGGCTGATGTCAGCCTGCTCCACCATTGAATACAATCATTTCTGATGTCAGCCTGCTTCATCATTGAATACAATCATGGCTGATGTCAGCCTGCTTCACCATTGAATACAATCATGGCTGATGTCAGCCTGCTCCACCATTGAATACAATCATGGCTGATGTCAGCCTGCTTCACCATTGAATACAATCATGGCTGATGTCAGCCTGCTCCACCATTGAATTCAATCATGGCCGGAGTCAGCCTGCTCCACCATTGAATACAATCATTTCTGATGTCAGCCTGCTCCACCATTAAATACAATCATGGCTGATGTCAGCCTGATCCACTATTGATAACAATAATTTCTGATGACAGCCTGATCCACCATTGAATACAATCATGGCTGATGTCAGCCTGATCCACTTTTGAATACAATAATTTCTGATGTCAGCCTGATCCACCATTGAATACAATCATGGCTGATGTCAGCCTGATCCACTTTTGAATACAATAATTTCTGATGTCAGCCTGATCCACCATTGAATACAATCATTTCTGATGTCAGCCTGCTTCACCATTGAATACAATCATGGCTGATGTCAGCCTGATCCACTTTTGAATACAATCATGGCTGATGTCAGCCTGATCCACTTTTGAATACAATAATTTCTGATGTCAGCCTGATCCACCATTGAATACAATCATTTCTGATGTCAGCCTGCTTCACCATTGAATACAATCATGGCTGATGTCAGCCTGCTTCATCATTGAATACAATCATGGCTGATGTCAGCCTGATCCACTATTGAATACAATAATTTCTGATGACAGCCTGATCCACCATTGAATACAATCATGGCTGATGTCAGCCTGATCCACTTTTGAATACAATAATTTCTGATGTCAGCCTGATCCACCATTGAATACAATCATTTCTGATGTCAGCCTGCTTCACCATTGAATACAATCATGGCTGATGTCAGCCTGCTCCACCATTGAATACAATCACGGCTGATGTCAGCCTGCTTCATCATTGAATACAATCATTTCTGATGTCAGCCTGCTCCACCATTGAATACAATCACGGCTGATATTAGCCTGCTTCATCATTGAATACAATCATGGCTGATGTCAGCCTGATACACTATTGAATACAATAATATCTGATGTCAGCCTGCTCCACCATTGAATACAATCATTTCTGATGTCAGCCTGCTTCATCATTGAATACAATCATGGCTGATGTCAGCCTGCTTCACCATTGAATACAATCATGGCTGATGTCAGCCTGCTCCACCATTGAATACAATCATGGCTGATGTCAGCCTGCTTCACCATTGAATACAATCATGGCTGATGTCAGTGCTCTCCACCAATGAATACATTCATGGCTGATATTAGCCTGCTCCATCATTTAATGCAATCATATGTGATGTCATCCTGCTCCACTATTGAATACAACCATGGCTGATGTCAGCCTGCTCCACTATTGAATACAATCACGGCTGATATCCTCTCGGTCTCAGTCCCACTTTCCAGCCCACTCTCCGTATCCCTTCAGTTACTCAATATCCCAGCATCCACTGCACTCTGGAACAGTGAATTACACTGATTTACAATCCTTCGACTGAAGTTCTCTCATCACTGTTTTAATTCCTCTCCATTTATCCTAAAACTATGAAGTCTTGTTGTCGATTGCCCCACATGAGAAAATACCAATGCATATCGACATTATCAATCACCTTTAGCATTGTCCAGTCCTCAGTGATATCTCCTCCCATTTTTCTAAACTCCAGCGAGTATAGGCCTGAACTGCACAATCTTTATTCAGCGGACAAACTCCTTATCTCTGGAATCAGTCTAGTATACCTCTTCTGAACTGCCCCCATGGTAATTACATCCCTCCTGCAGTCAGGACACCAAAACTGTACACAGTACTCAATTGCGATCTCACAAATGCCTAGCATTATTGCAGCAGTACCTCTCTCGCTTTATTCTTTCAGAAATAAATACCAAATTTGCAGTTGCCTTTATCTGCTATATCTGCATCTGTGTCTTTTGCGATATGGATGAGGATACCAGATCCCTCTGTACCTAAGCACTCTGTAGTTTCCCTCTGTTTGGATAGTAAGTTGCCTTTCTGTTACACTGACCAAAACGGTCTCATACTTTTCATTGTTTCATTTCATCTGCCAAATAATGGCGCAACCTGTCCTTAACCTTCATTACACTTTCTCACCTGAGTCAGTGTCTTCTGAAAAACTGATTATAGCATGTCCATCCCCTCAAATAGGTGATCGTATTTATTGCTAATAGTTCGGGCCTGGGGACTGAGCCCTATGGTATTTTTGGAAACAGAAAATAGACCAGTTATTCCAATTCAATGCATTTCTTTGTTTCGTCAATCCTACATCCAAGCGAATAAATTACTTCTAACCATATGCGATCTTATTCTGCAGATTAATCTTTTGTGCACACCTTATTCAATGTCTTCTGCAAGTCCTGATTTTACATCTCCAGGATCCTCATTATGCAGCTTGCTTGTCACATTCTTAAAGACTCAAACAAATAATGAAAATACGATTCATCCTTTGTAAAATTATGTTGATAATGATGGATTGTGGCTTGACTCTGTAAATGTCCTTTCATTAATTCCTGAATAATCGATTTTAAAAATTTTCTTAAATTCCAGCAGTTTTCTCACTACTTTATAATTCCATCGTGAAGGTGATAAACTTGAATTCTCACCTCTCTATATTCTCTTCGTTCCCTCCAATCCTGTATAATTGACGCATGGTGTGAAATGACCTACTCTGGTTGCTGTGTAAGAGGCATGAGTGGCTGAATGGACTCATTCTCTTCCCTGTGCACAAAGTAAATGGGCTGATGTCAAAACAAAATCAAAACAAAGCATAGATTAAACCGAGCTGAACCAAGGCAAATTAAATTAAATTACATGAAGTTACAACACCCAGCACAATCCTACCAATCACCGGTAGCATGAGTTGCCATACCCGTATTTGTTCAGAATTCTTCCTCTCAGAGCCCTCACTGTTACACCAATGCCCTGACCAATATAGCCAATAAAACCATGTCTATATGGTTGAAATAGGGCCGCCACGTCCTATAACAATGTTCCTTTTTTCTGGTGCCCATACTCATAAGGAAGTCGAGGGGGATGGGCTCCATAACTAATCTACACCACGATCAGAGTCCTGGGAGGTTTCCTGGAACACAGTTCATCAGAATGTTCTTCCTTGCACAAATTTAAAGAATACTAAACAATTTATTCCCATGCAAGTCCAAAGAGGTAGGATTCAGCGAACACAAGAGGAGGGGCACCGGATTTGCCTTGACCTCGGTTCCCAAAATCCCTCCCAAAAAACTTGCTATAGTGCACCAATACCTCCGAAGCTTGTTGCATGATCACAAGCAATAGGTAAGTGTATCAACATCTATTGTACATTTGGGGCACATTGAGGACGCTCCTGTCTTAAATTTGACAAGCTGCTCGGGTGTCAATTAAACCTGCGGAGTACCTTCAACTGCATAGTCTACATCCTATTGCAAATTGAAATCTTCCTTACGATCTCCCAAATATCTTCTTACTCCTCTGGTGAGACCTCCACCCACAATTCCTGAGCCCAGATTCCATGCAGCCGCTCTATATCCTTTGAGACACTACCTCGTAATAAATGATAGAGGGTGCTGACCGAGAGAGCACTCTTCTCTCCATTTCTGACCTATGGGGACTAACCATTAATGTAGTCTTTTTTCTGTATACAATTCATCATTTGAAAGTAAGGAAAGGGGCCCCTCCAAGATAACTCATATTTCTGGCTCAGCTGCTCGAAAACCATCATGACCACCATGTCAAATAATTCTCCTAAACAGGAAATTCCTCTGGACTCTCAGAGCCGAAAGGCAGAATCCATCAATCCCAGCTGGGATCCTACCAATCCTACAATGGGAGTAAAAGGGGAAGTTTGTTTTTGTAAATTGCCCTCACTTTGTTGCACCTTTTTCAGGCTTTAACTATTTTAAGGACAATTGGATTTCTGCAATGGTTCATAACAGTCCTCGTCTTGGTAATGAACAACAGATTAATGAGGGGACATTTTGCCTGGGATGCCTCAATGTCCAGCCAAACTGACCGCAGTTCTTTGCAAGCTCAATCAGCCACATACGATTGCAGGGAACCTAGTTGGTATTTCTTAAAGTCCAGAAAATTCACACTCTTCACCTCCTGCAGAAGCTGCAATTTGGCTAACTTCATAAGAGGCCACCTGTGGTGCCAGATAAACAAGCTTAACCAACTGTAAAGCCTCCATAGAACTGACCTGGAGAGCATCAAAAGGAACATTCGCATGGGATAGAAGAAACGAGGAAGTGCATTCATTTTAACCGGAGGTATTCTACCCAGCCAGGATATTGGAATATCTTTCCAGAGCCGAAGGTCCTGTCTTATCTTCTCGAGCACCTGCATGAAGTTTGCTTTATATAATTGACTGAAGGCCGGTGTGATAAAAATGCCTAAATAGAGGAGACATTCTTGTGACCATCTGAAAGGGAATCGGATTGCACCCCCCATGTTCAGGTACTCGAATAACACCCGAACAGGCATGGCGTCCGATTTCATAAAATTGATGTTATACCCCGAGAAAGATTCAAATAAATCAATCACTTCTATTAAACGGGGCAAATATATCATCGGGTTAGTTAGAAAGAGAAGAACGTCATCTGTGTAAAGGATGATGTTATGCCTTCCTGACCCTACCACCCGTTCAGTTATAATGGGACCGCTCTGGGTGGCCTCTGCCAATGGCTCAATCATCAATACAAATAATAACGGCGAAAGGGGCTCCCTTGTCTGCTGCCTCTGCCGATGCTAAAATTATACCATTAGACCTTATACCATTAGTGAGAACTCCTGTTGCTGTTGCGTCACAATATAATTCTATATCCAACAGGCAAAGACACCTCCAAGGCAAAATGATTCCATTACATAAAAGAGCTATGGCCACTACACCCAATAAAATGCTTTCTCTGCATCCAGCGAGCCCACCAAGTCTAGAATCGACCTTGCTGGCACACCTGAACCATATTTTGCACTCTCCTAATATTAATCGGGAACCTGTGACTCCTAATAAAACGTGTCTGGTCCTCTTTCACAATGAAGGACAAGATCTTATCCAGCCTCAATGCTCGTATTTTCGACAAAATTTTAAATTCCACGTTTAATAACAGTATAGGCCTATACGAATAGGCAATCCTCTGGGACTTTCCCTCTCTTGAGAATAAGAGAAATGTTTGCTTCTCTCTGAGAGGATGGGAGGCAGTCCTGTCCACAAGAATAATTGAAATTATACAACATTGGCTCAGCCATCACGTCTATGAACTCCTTACAAATCTCACTCCACAAGCCATCTGGGCCGGTCGGGTTGCCACTCTGGAGCTGCCTTCCCGCATCCTGTATCTCTTGGATGTCACAGGGCATTCAAAAGAGACTCCTACTCTGAAGTGAAACCTGGGAGGTCCAGGGTCTTAAAAATGACTCCGTTTTCACCAATCTGTCCGCACAATCCTCTGATTGGAGCAATGCAGAGTAGAACTTTCGGAATGCTGCATTAACCCTTTTGGGAGCGCAGGTCATAGTACCAGCACCCTCTCTAATGGATGTAATAGCTTGGGGGCACTATTCTTTCTGGTCAAGTGAGCCAAACACCTTCTCAGTTTAGCACCATACTCGAATAACCTCTGTTTCGCAAAGGAAATCTCCCTCTTTGCTGTCTGGGTGAGCGCAGTGTTCAGAGAAGCCCGGAGGGCTGTAATCTGTTTCAACTCAGTTACAGACAGTCTGTCAAAGTATGCTGTCTCAGCTGCCTTCAGCCAAGCCTTGAGCATACACTACTGCTTTCCCTTCTGCTGCTTCCGAGTCACCGAGTAAGAAATAATCAAACCCCTTGCATAGGCCTTGGCAGTCTTCCAGAACACAGATGGATTACTGGCCATACCCAAGTTAAGTTCCCAATAAAAACTTAAATTCCCGCGAACAGTACTCAATGATTTTGCTATCTTTCAGGAGGCAAGGATCCATGCGCCAGTGCTGTGAGCCTGTCCCATCGCCATCGGCCTTCACATCCACGTACACTGCTGCATGATCAGAATTTTGCAGGGCAGCAACGAATTTAAAAAGACCAATGGGGCAAAAATTATGTCAATGCTGGTATAGCACTTACGTGGGTTAGAAAAAAGGTGAAGTCCCTACCTTCAGGGTGAAGACATCTCAAACGTCCACCAACTCAGCTCCCTGTTCAGGTCCACCAGCTGACTTGATGGCGGGGAAATACCCGTGAGACCCCTTGACATCTGAGCAACTTCGGGATCCATAAGTCGGTTAAAGTCTCCCTTTTAATTGTACAATGTTCCCCAAGGGTCATCAACCTGGAGAGCGCATTTGATGGTGTGTGCTGGGGGCAATATGAAACAAGGTCCCATATTCCTCTCCATGTATTAAAGCTTTAAGAATCAGAAACCACTCACGTTCGTCGTTAATTTGGTCAAACCACTGAAGTGGAAGGTTTGTATGAATGAGTGAAGCTACTCCTCTACTTTTTGAATTAAAGGATGAAATAAACACCGGGCCGAACCTTCCCTGCTGTAACTTTAAGTGCTCCTTATCAGTTAGATGTGTTTCATGCAACAAGGCTACATCGACCCCTTCCTTTCTGAGGCTTGAAAGTATCTTTTTCTATTAATGAGTGAGTGACTCTCCTTAAGGTTCCACGTGCACCATTAAAAGAGCGGTTAGCCATAACCATCTGAAGCAGCCCATGACCCACTGGGAGAAGCGGGCCAAGTGAAAGCAGTAAACAGTTCATACAAACTTGAAACTATATCTATAATAACAATCAAATCAAAACTTTTAAAACCTATTTCTAAAATGAACCAACATATAACACAAATAAGTGGAGAGATCCCCCCTTCCTGCAGAGTGTGTACATATTACCCATTAATCCCCCATGGCTCCTCCGAGCTGAAGCTGCTCACCAAATCCAGGCAAAACCATGTTTTAAAAAGTTGCACGTGTCTTACAACAAGAAAATTAAATCCGTCCCATCCATACTTTGACCTCAGGCAGTCCGGGTGAAACAAAATGTAACCACCCCCACCACCCCCAAACCAACTTTCTCATTCGGCGGTAAGTGAGAGAAACGAAAAGAAGTTGACGAGCTGGCCGTCTTCTTCTCGTTCCGGCAGCCCGACCAGGCTGATGTTCTTCTGACGGCCCCGATTTTCGAGGTCGTCGAGCTACTCTACTAAGGCCCTTACCTCCCATTCCAGGGCTTGGACTCGACCCGCCGAGGATTCTGCCATGGTTTCCTAAGCCACGGTCCACTGTTCCACCTCGACGATGTACGGCCCGAGACGCTGACTCTCCTGATCCTGCTTCTGCAGCTTGGCTGAGATCAGTTCCAGCCTGGTTCGGGTCTCCTCCATCGCTGAATCAATCTTCTCTCGCAGGCTCTGAACTCCAAGACCAGGCTCTACTCCACAGATAAGTCCCCTGGAGCGTTCGCAGAGGCCAACGTCACAGCCACGGGCGTATCCATTGCTGCTATGCTCTGCTGGTTGTGATCCTCATGGTCCTTTTCCCTTAGTCATTTTCCGTTACTCACTTAAAATGGCATAGAACAATACTGGGTATCAAAAACCTCCGATTTTACCACAATAGGGAAGAAACAGAGGGTGAATGCATCAATTTGTCTGGGTTATGGTGCAGAGTTCAGCAGGGCAGTCCTACTGGATCGCCACCATCTTGGATTGCACCGAATAATCTCTGTTCACAAACTATTTTTGAAATGGTTTGATGATGTTTCTTGTAGGGGGAGACAATGGAGAACTATTGGGTGTGATATAGTTTGATATTCAGGTGGATGTTAAAGAGTTCAGAAAGTGAACAGTAAATAAAATTGAACCAACATGGTTCAGGGGCGACTTTGGAAAATGAAAAGGTAAAAGTGAAGTTGGCCTTCAGTTAACGGAAATTGGAATATCGAAGTAAAGGTGTTCTGCACAGACTGCATGCAGCGTGGATAAGATTATACCTGTGTTCTGTACTGTTTCAAAGAATGAGAGGTGATCTCAGGGAAACTTAGAAAATTCACCCACAGCAGACTGATTCATACAGGAGCATGGAGAAGTGCAGCAGGCAAAGTTACGCAGAACCCAAGATGTTCGACAAAAACATCAAGCTAAACAGAATAATCAGAACCCATTTCGAAACCAATGGGGTAATCAGTATGTGAAACCGGGGAACATTGATAGACTGTGACATGAGAGCTTCACATCTGTTTTATTTGGGAAAGGAAGATGCAGGTACAGAATTCAAGAAGATGGACTGGGAAACTCTTGAGCAGATTGATATAAGATGCAAGTTGGGATTAATGGTTTTGGATAATGTAATGTCCAGATGAGTTGTATCGCAGGAGACAAGAGAGGAAATGTCCTGACCTAAATGTTTTAGTCGAATCTGACCACACAAGGGAGGTGCTGGAGGACAAGAAAACAGCTATGTGGTCCCAAGTCACTGGGAAGGTGGTAGCGATAGACCAGTGTCTGGTGGTGTACCACAGCGAGATGTGCAGTGTATCTAATTGTTTGTGGTATTCATAAATGATGTAAATATGAATGTGGAGGGGGTGGTGGGGGGGGTGAGGGCTGTGCGTAATAAGCAATTTTGTGTTTGACACAAAGATTGGGCAGGTGGTTGGCAGTGAGGAGAAAGGCCTTATGTTAGGGGAAGATACAGGTGGAATGGGCAGATGGTCAGATCAATGGAAGATGGAATGGAACCCTGATAAATAGGATGTGATGCACTTTGGATCAAGGAACTAGAGAGGGGAGAATTCAATGAATAGCAGAACACTAGGGAGGTCAGAGAGTGCTTCTCCACACATTCCTGAATGTGACAGTGTAATAGCCAGTTAAGAAATCACACGGGACTGTCGGCATAGTGTTTATTCATCGAGGCGACATAATAGGAGTTAAACATGCCATTGGTTAGGCCATAGATAGAATACTGTGTGCAGTTCTGGCAGCCACATTACAGGAAGTGTTTTGGTTTCTCAGTAACATCAGAAGCGATTGGGGTCACCACAGAGTTGGAAGCTTCAGTGGATTTGTTTTCCCTCCTAGATTGGAGAACTGCATCTGAGAATCTGTGTCTGATCTTTCCTTTTTGCCAAGTACATGCTTATGGGATATTACTGTATCAGAACACTTAATTGTTGATCGAGTCTAGGCCAACGCCTTCAATTATTTTTGCTGTCTTCTATAACACGTGACTACTTCTCTTCTTGTATAATTCGTTGGCTGCACTAAATGGGCTATCTCTACACTTCTCCAATAATTTCATTGAGCTGAATGACTTCCTTATATTTCTGTGAAGCTAGCGTGAGGAGCTGAATAATCTCCTCCTTTTAACTGTGGAAATGTGCAGTGTCCAGTAACACTGTTACATGAATGTTACCGATACTTCCAACAGCACAAGCCTGAATGTTGTCGAGGTCTTGCTGCACATGGACACAAACTAGTTCAGGAGCTGAATGGGGACATTTTTCCTGAATATTTGTGTGACCTTCAGTGAACACTCCCACTTCTAATCTTTATGAAGCAGCTGAAGCTGTTTGTGCTGAGGAACTACCTTGAGGATCTTTTGCAGACATGTCCAGGACTGCATGGACTTTTTGTCCACAAACCACAATCATTGTGCTTTATACTTTAAACCATTCTAACCAGGAAAGTTTACAACTCATTCACATTAAGTGCAATCCTACTCAGGCTTCTTGAGAACATTCTTAGTTAAATGATGCCTTGATGTCAGGGCTGGTCACTCTTCCCTGAGCCCTTGTGTTCAAGTCTTTTGCTCATATCAATAGGTCACAGTGTGAGGGTAAGGAGTGCTTTTTGACCAATCAGAGTTGAGGGCTGTGAAGAACTGGACATGAAAGAGGATATTAGATCTTATGATCTTATTGTGGGTGAAGACATGCTTGCGGGGGGAGGGGGCATGTGGATGAATGACATATCCCTGTTTGTGGCATTCTCACATTCTATTATAGGAAAGAAGAGGGTGTTGTGTTCCTGGAAGCTCTGATATTGAATATTACCAGATTGTCTGGACCATCTCTGGCTGAGGTGTTGGGGCTGTATTCACAGTGAAACTGGGTCTACAACATGATCAACATATGAAGCACATGTTGCAGAGAGGGGAAGCTCAATAAAGAGAGATGAGCGACCTCTTTGATACCCAACCTGGGTTTTCCAATTACATTTTCCAAACCAGCCCAAATTGTATGTGACAGTTTTGAGGGGCTGAATGGTTTCCTGTGTTTCTGTGCACCAGGATGTCGCAGTATTAGCCTCTAACTGTTCCTGTCTAGCAGGTTTGAGGGACTGAATGGAACACAGAAACATGGGACTGAGTAGCAGGAGTGAGCCATTAGACACTTTGAGCCTTCTCCAACAGGCACTAAGATTGTGGCTGATCAGGTTATGGTCACAGCCCCTATTTCCTGACTGTATCCTGTATCCATGACTCACTTCTCTGCCAAATATTTAACTAACTCAGCTTTGAATCAATGTAAACAAAGAGGCATCTCAAACTTGTGGGGAAGAGAATTCCCACTTGAAATGCCTGTTTAGAATGTCTCCTCATCCCTCTTATAACAGTCATATAGCATGCAAATTTGTCCGCACTGACCAGACATCCCAATCTGATCGAGTCTGATTTGCCCGCATCTGGCTCATATTCCTCTAAACCTCCTTATTCAGATACCCATCAAGATGCCAGACTCCACATCTTCCTCTGGCAGATGATTCCATATGCACACTTCCCTCTGTATGAAAACATTGCCTCTAACTTCCATCTAAAATATATCCCCTCGCACCTTAAACCTATACCCTCTATTTTTAGTATCCCCTATTCTGGGAAATAGACCTTTTCTATTTACAAAATCAATGCCCCTTATGATTTTATAAACCTCTATAAGGTCAGCGCTAAGCCCGTAATTCTGCAGGGAAAACCGCTTTAGCCTATTCAGCCTCTGCTTATAGCTCAAACTCTCCAAACCTGGCAACATCCTTATAAATCCTTTCTGAACCCTTTCAAGTTTCACAGGAACCTTCGTACAGCAGGGAGACCAGAACTGCACACAGTATTCCAAAATGTGGCCTCACTGACATCCTGTACAGCTGTAACATGACATCCCAACTCCGAAACTCAATGCTCTGACCAATGAAGGCAAACATGCCAAACACCTTGTTCACTATCCTGTTCACTTTGAAGGAGCGTTGCAGCTACATCTCTCTCTCTCGTTGCTCGGCAACATCCTCGAATATATTTCCATTAAGTACCCCGATTTGCTTCCCAAAATGCAGCACTTCACATTTATCTGAATTAAACACCATCTGCCAATCGTCAGCCTATGAGCCCATTTGATCGAGGTCTCATTGGACTCTGAGATAATTTTCTTCATTACCCACAACACCAAAAATGTTGGTGTAATCTTCAAACCTGCTACCCTTACCACCTATGGTCACATCCACATCATTTATATAAATGACGAAAAGCAGTGGGCTCAGCATTGATCCTTGTGGCACACTACTGTTCACAGGCCTCCAGTCTGAAAAGCAATCCTCTACCAACCTCTGTCGCCTTCCTTCAATCTAATTTTTTATTCAATTTTCTTGGGTGCGCTGATTCCCATGTGTCCTAACCTTACTAACTTGCCTAATATGCAGGATCTTGTCGAAGAACTTGCTCCAGTCTATATGGAAAGCATCTACAACACTGTCTTCATCAATCTGCTTTGTCACCTCTTTAACATACTCAGTCAAATTAGTGTGAGACCTTTTCTCATGCAAAAAGCCATGGTGACTATCCCCAATCAAACCTTGCCTTTGAACATGCATGCAATTGGCTATCCCTCAGAATCCCGTCCAACAACTCACCCACCACTGATGTCAGGCTCACCGGTCCAGATTTCCCTGGGTTGTTGAGTCACTGTTTTCTTTTCTACTGCCACTCCTCTATTGGTCACAGCAAATTATCGGTGTGACCAGTTTGATGATATGGCTTATAATATAGGTCTCACATTGGGTCAGGGCCTTCCTAGGAAGAAGTCATACAGATTTCCTTCTCTGTTAAAATAACAAATTCATGACTAAAACAAAGTTCCTCAAGCTATGATGTAAAGATGAACGACAAACAGTGTAGAAATTACAAAAATGTACATTGATATTTCTATTACTAAAAGTAATGAGGAGCACAAATATATGCAGACACACACAGATACATACATAGACAAACTCAAACACACACAGACATACACACACAGGCACACTCAAACACACACACAGACGTGCACACGCAGACACACTCAACATCACAGAAACACAAAAACACGGACACACAGACACACATGCACCTGCAAATACACACACTAACACAGACGAATGCACGTACCATAGTGCGTACAAAATTAGAGCAGTAAAAAGGCCATTTGGCCCATCCAGTCTACTGAACTATTGATCATGGCTGACATGTTTTTCAAGCCAGTTCTACTACTGTCTAACAACAAGCCTTGAGCCCATCTTTAATCATAACTTATCGACTTATATCCTAAAGACGCTAAGATGTGTGTGTGTGCGGCACGCGCATGCACGTGTGTATCTGTGTGTGTGTGTCTGTGTGTGTGTATGTCTCTTTGTGCGTCCGTGTGTGTCTGTGTGCATGTGTTGTCTTTGTGTGTGTGTCTGTGCGTGTGCATGTGTCTGTGTGTCTCTGTGTGCGTGTCTTTGTGTCTGTGTATGTGTGTGTCTCTCTGTGTGTGTCTGGGTGCGTGTGTAAGTGTGTGTGTGTGTGTGTCGTGTACGTGTCTGTGTATGTGTGTGTGTTTACCTAATAGCAGGAGACAGCATTATCGAGGACGGTTGTTTTTCAGACTGGAGGCCTATTGTTATGGACCACTCAAAATATTCTTGAGCAGGCAGCGCAGACTATAACTTTGTAATTTGTTTCAGTAAGTGCACAGTGAAAATTATCAGGTTTTAAAATAGACAAAAAATATTCACAAAACTACACAATGAAACACAAAGAACAGAATAAAGAACCCCTACAGAACTCAATCTATTCAAACTAGACTTAATTAGCTGTTCTGGAAGTACACAACCATCCCAATAAGCGAACCCCCCTTAAAAACAGTACAAATGGAACAAATGATTGCACGTTAAAGTTAGAAGGGCAGAAGGAGAGACAGAGAGAGGGAGAGAGCCTGTCCACACAGCTAAACTACAAACTGGTTTTGGACTGAACTGCTCACCTCGAAAGCTGACCACTCCCCTTTCATTATACCTTTAATCACAAAACCGTTTTATCTCTGTACCAAACCAGTCACCTTGGAGCCGGGAACTATTTACGACGCCTCTGAAAAAAAAATCAAGGACACAGTATCTTTGAGAAAAGGAAGCTTTTAGAGAAAAGGCGCCAACTTTGTGACACTGTGCACAGTGGTGTTCCACAGGGACTTCTGCTCAATCCATTTTTGTTTTGACATTTAGACAAATGATTCAGATGAGAATTATAGAAGACGTGGTTAGAAAGATTGTGGATGAAACCAAGTTTGGCTATATAGTGGACAATGAAAATTACACAGGGACCTAGATCAAATTGCTTGATGAATCTAAAGAGTTGTACAGCACCGAGGCAAACACTTTTGACCAACTCGTCCATGCCAACCTGATTTCTGAAATTAATCGTGCCCTACTTGGGGTGGTGCAGTGGCTCAGTGCTTAGCAGTACTGCCTCCCATACCAGGGACCTGCGTTTGATTGCTAGCACAGCTGATTGACTGTGTGGAGTTTGCACATTCTCGCTGTGTCTGCGTAGGTTTCTCCCACAGTCCAAAATTGTGCAGGTTATGTGAATTGGCCATGTTAAGTTGCACATAATGTCAGGTGCATTAGTCGGGGTAAATTTGGTGAGATGGTTCTGGGTGGGTAACTCTGCAGAGAGTTGGTGTGGACTTGTGCTACACTGTAGTGAATCTAATCTATTTGCCAGCAATTGTAACATATCATTCTAAATCCTTCCTACCAATATATCCATCTGGGTGCATTTTAAATGTTGTAATTATACCTACCTCCACCACTTCTTCTGGCAGTTCATTATGTACACGCTCCACTTTCTGAGTGAAAACGTTGCCCCGACGTCACTTTAAAATCTTTCCCCTCTCACATTAAATCTATGCTTTCTAATTTTGGACTTCCAAGCATGGGGAAAAGATCTTGACTACTCACCCCCTGTCCATGCACTTCATGAATTTATAAACCTCTAGAAGGTGCAAATATGTCTCCCACGCAGCCTCTGTGGTTTCAGTCATCCGGTGCTTAAATTCTGAAATTCAATACTGACACCTCTTCCATCTCGATCAAACCACAATTTTAAAATAATTTTAGTCAACGCGTTCAGACATATTATCAAACACCTCTAGTTGGATGAGAACTTAGACCTATGGGGGCCAGAGGTAGGGACACTACCACCACTCCACAATAGCCCCAAACGTTGCAGCGTTATTCTCTTGTGTGTTCGTTCATCAGCCTGTTCTGACATGATTCACCGGAAACCAGACAATCTGGTCTCGAGCGAGGGACACGACCAGACAAGTTCAGGAATTGGAATAGAATCCAGAGCTCTGCCTCAGAGGCAGGGATACTACAGACTACACAAAATCTAAACCATGCCCAAATTTTTAACTTTAAATGCCAGCTTCCAGATCGGTATGGATTTACTGAATTGCCCAGTCAAAATAATAACGTTGTTAAAAAATGCAAGGTACTTGCCTCAACAGTAGGATGTCGAGTTTATGTGCTCTGCCTTCGAGATAAACTATGAACATCTTTAAATACTTGTCTATTATTTCCAGTTTAAATGGCTATTATCTGTACTCTGCAATATGAGGAATGAAATCCTGCAGACAGACTCTGCCCTATGAAGGATCTCGAATAGATATCAACACTGAACACCAGAGACAAAGACAGAGCATATACTTTCTGGCCTGAAACACCGATCACTGTTTCCCACCTCTAACGTGTGACTGTCCTCTTCCTAAAACCACCAAATGGTACAAGGTAACTGATAATGTTCCAGCCTTTCTTCCCCAGTATTATCACTCACTGTGCTAAAGAATTGCAGATGGAGTTTAATGTTGATAAATGCAAGGTATTGTACTTTGGTAAAACAAACTAAAAAAAACATATACAATTAAATGTTGAGCCATTGGTCGTGTTGTAGAACAGAGCAACCGAGGGTTTCAGGCATAATTGCTTGAAGTTTGCTTCATATGTTGACAGGATGGTTATGAAGGTGTTTCACTTGATGTTCTTCATTATGTAGACATAGTCATAGAGATGTACTGAATGGAAACGGACCCTCTGGTATAACTTGTCCATGTCGACCAGATACCCTAACATAATGTTGTCAATATTGCCAACACCTGTCCATATCCGTCTGAACCCTTCCTATTTATATATACTCATCCAGTTTTTTAAATACTTTATTTTTACCAGCCTCTGGCAACTCATTCCATACACATACCATCCTCTAAGCATAAAAATTGCCACTGTGGTCCCTTTTAAATCTTTCCCCTCATATCTTAAACCTATGCCCTCTAATTGTGGACTCGCTTACCCTGGGGAAAAGACATTGTCTATTTACCCTATGCATGCCTCTCATGATTTTATAAACCTCTATGATTCACCTTTCAGCCCTTAATGAATCAGAGAAAACAGCCTCAGCCCATTCCGGCTCTCCCTTGAGCTCAAATCTTCCAGCCTTGGCAGCATCTTTGTCATTTTTTTCTGAAACTTTCCAAGTTTTACAACATCTTTCCGATAGGAATGAGACTAGAATTGTACGCAATATTGCAAAAGTGGCTTAAACAATGTCCTGCACGGCCGCAACATGACTTCCCGACTCTTGTACTCAGTGGTTTGAACAATAAAGGAATGCATATTAAACACCTACTTCACTATCCTATCTACCTGCAACGCTACATTCCAGGAAATATGACCCTGTACTCCAAGGTCTCTTTGTTCAGCAACACTGTCCAGGACTTTATCATATATAAGTCATGTTCTGATTTGCTTTATCAAGATGTAGCAACTCGCATTTATCTAAATATAACTCCATCTGACACTCCTCAGTCCATTGGCCCATCTGAACAAGATTCCATTTTGCTCTGTGGTAACGTTCTTAACTGTTTACTACACCTCGAATTTTGATGCCATCTGCAAATTTACTAGCTATATCTCCTATGTTCTCATCCAAATCATTTATATAAATGATGAATAGCAGTGAACTGTCCTTTGAGTACAGGTGTTGGGATGGTATTTTCAGGTTGCACAGGACATTCATGTGGCATGTCCTGGAGGACTTTGTGCAGTTCTGGTCGCCATGTTATATCGAGAATATTATCACGTTCGGGAGAGTTCAGAAGAGGTTTATCAGGATGTTGCTGGGAATGGAGTGTTTGCAAAAAAGGACAGGCTCAAGAGATTCGGACATTTTCGACTCGAGCGTAGGCGGCTGAGAATTCACCTTATAGAGGTTCATAATATCATGAAGTATCGGTAATGTTGAATGGTAGGTAACTTTTCCCTCGAGTGGGGGATTGTTTTAAGATAAGAGGAGGGAGTTTGTTAAAAGACATGGCGTCATAGAGCTGTATAGCATAGAAACAGACCCTTTGGTCCAACGTGCCCATGGCAACCAGACAGCCAAAATTATTCTCCTCCTATTTGCCAGCATTTGGTCAATTTCCATCTAAACTCTTCCCATTCATCAGTCCATACAGATGCCTGTTAAATGTTGCAATTGTGCCAGCCTCAATACTTTCCTCTGGAGGCTCATTACACACGGACCATCCTCTACATGAAGATATTGCCCGTTAGAGCCCTTTTTGCACCCATGATTTTACTAACCTCTAACATCAACCCTCCTCCTCTGATTCTCCAGTGAAAACAGGCTTAGCCTATTCAGCCTCTCCCTGTAACTCAAACCCTCCAATCATGGCAACCTCAGTGGAAACCCCTCTTGAATCCTTTCGAGTTTGACAACATGCTTCCTACAGAGCAGGGAGATCAGAATTGCATACACTATTCCAAAAGTGGCCCAAACCAATGTCCTGTACAGTCGCAATCCAGTCTCCTAACGCATATACACAATGCACTTGACCAATAACATATCAAATACTTTCTTCACTGTCCTATCTACCTGCAAATCCACTTTCAAGGAAGTATAAATCTGTACTCTGAGATCATTTTGTTCAGCAACACGCCCCAGAATTTTACCAGTAAGTGTATAAGTCTTGCCCTGATATACCTTTCCAATATGCAGCAACTCACATTTATCTCAATTAAACTCTGTCTACCACTCCTCGGTCCATTGACCCACCTGATTAAGATCCCGTCGTAATCTGAAGTAACCTTCTTTGCTGGCCACTATACCTCCAATTTTGATGTCATCTGCAAACGTACTAACTGTCCTATGTTCATATCGAAATCATTTATATAAGTGACGAAAAGTAGCGGACCCAGCACCGATCCCTGTGGCACTCCACTGGTCACAGGCCTCCAGTCTGCAAAACAGCCCTCCACCACCACCCTCTGTCCTCTACCTTTGAGCCAGTTCTGTATCCAACTGGGTAATTCTCCCTGTATTCCATGTGATCGAATCTTGCTAACCAGTCTCCATGGGGAGCTATGTCAAATGCCTAACTGAAGTCCATATAGATCAAATCCAGCATTCTGCCATCATCAATCCTGTCCGTTACTTCTCAACAAAAACAAAATCAAATTAGCGAGACATGATTATCCACGCACACCCCCATTTCACGATGCATATAAAGGGCTTTTGTCCAGATCATGGATTTTGCTGTTCGTCAGATGCTGCCTGAGCTGCTGTTATTTTGCAGTACCACTCTCATCTTGACTCTGATCTCCAGCATCTGCAGTCCTCACTTTTGCCTATCCCTAATCAATCCTTGCCTTTCCAAATGCATTTAAATCCTGTCGCTCATGATTCCCTCCAACACCGTGCCCACCATTGATGTCAGGCTCCCCAATCTATAGTTCTTGGCTTTTTCTTTCCATTTTGTTTAATAGCAAAACTTTAGTCAAACTCATGACTTCCAGCATCTCACCTGTGGCTATTGATGATGACAACATCTCAGCAAGGGACCCAGCATCACTTCCTTAGCTTCCTACAAATTTATTGGGTCCACCTGATCAAGACCTGTGAAGTGATTCATGTTTTACACAGCATGTGGTTCGTGAAGGGAATGTACTTTCTGAGGAAGTGATGGATTGTGGGTGAAGTTATAACATTTAAAACGCATTTGGTTAAGTACAAGAATAAGAGAATATTTGGACAAATCTGAGCCAAGCGCAGGCAATGGGAATGATTTAGCTTGGGATTATGGTCAGCATGGACTGTATGGGCTGAAAGGCCTGTTTGCAAATACCCTGTATAACTCGATGATTCTATGTGTGTTTGCATATCCAAGTATGTGTCTGCATATTTCTGTTGGTGTTTGTCTATTCCTGTGTGTCTATATATGTCTCTGTTAACCACTGTGTGCATGTCTATCTCTCTGTGCTTGTTACATGTGTTCCTGCATTAGTGTGTGGATCTCTGTCTCTATATCTCTGTGCAATGGGAACTCTTCTTGTTTTTGGTGTGAATCACTGAAACTGGGTCAAAACCAGTCTCCCTTCCTCCCCATTTCCCTCTTTTCTTTAAAGTGATACAAGCCCACACTCTGCTGGTCTGGTTTAGGTCTTTTCAATCCTTTGTCACATGTAAGGTTACTTCTAAGAGTAAAACATTAAAAATTCCAGGTTACTGGAAGTGCATTAAAATTAATCCCATCGCCTTGGAAAGTGGGTCACTCGGAATTGCTTGGATATAATTGTAATGGAAATATGCTTTAATGTGTATACTGTGTGCTGGAAATACTACCCTGTGACAAACCATTTCCACATTGAAGAAGGAGCGCAGACATTTCTCCACACGAACATGTCCCAATCTTCGGGCCCAAAGACAATGACAATCCTCTCCAAACCAACCGAGTGTGTGCGTGTGCGTGAGTGTGTGCGCGCGCGTGTAAGCGTGTGTGTGTGTGTTTGGTGGTGCAATCAAAATTCAGGTTGGATTGTGCTGCGAGCTGCTGCCCTCCCTGTCACCCTCTCAGACTGAATCTCTGATCGTTTACACATTTTCTCACCACGATTACAGTGGCGTAGGGGGTGGGGGATCGGGGTGGGGCTGCAACAGAGATTGACAACAACAGAAATCTCAGCAGCTCTGGAAGCATCTTTGGACAAAAATGAAAGCTGACGTTTTGGATCGAGTGACCCTTACTCAGAACTCATATCGGGGCATATTACATCACTTTAAACATCACAGAGACTGCCAGACCCGCCCCACACAGATACACACACGAATACAGACACATAGAGGCACTCACTATACATTGACAGTAACACAGACATGGAGAGTGTGTCAATATTTCACTCGCTCTGTTTGGTGTGTGTCAGTATTTTTGAGTGGAGTGTGACTGTAGGACAATTTCAATAGTTGCAGATACCAAACCTGAAAGAATTGTAAAGTTTGTTGAGGACGGTGTGGAACTCCAACAGGAAAGTTGTATGTTGGTGCAGTGTTCAGGTGTATAGCAGATGAGGATCAATGCAGCGCAGTGTGAGGTGATGGTCTTTAGGAGGAAGGACATTGAAAGACAATATAAAACAGGTTGTACCGTGAAAAAAGAGGTGCAGGAACAAAGGGCCAGGGTGTATATGAGAACAGGTTATTGAAGATGTCAGGACAAGTGGGGAAAGCAATAAATCTCACAGATTAGTTTCAGTATCTGAGCTGTTTACAGGAGGAGGTGTAGAAGGGAGTCTCCGTGCTCCTTTCCTGGGATGTGATAGAAACGATGTGTTGCGAGCTCACCCTCCTGCCGACCGAGACCGTGGGGATTCCATTTGTACCAGCTCAACACAAAAGGGAGATGGCATCAGGGCCACGGCTTCTAAGTTGTGCCGGGGGGAAACGGAGGTGCCAGTGAGTTAAAAGTGAGAATTGCCCTTCACTGAACATTGCTCCTTACTCGGTTGCTGGGACGTTTCAGAATCTCCACTCGAGGCGTCCCAGTCCTCTCCGGCTCATACCAGGGTCCTCCCAACATGGCAGGGGGAGGGGGGGGACGTGAGGGAACGGATATCGGGCACTCCACCATTCGGCTTGACCCTTACTGTCCTATTCCAGGCTGTTTCTCCTGGAATGGGAGAAAGGGAGGGACGGAGGGAGGGAGGGTTGGAGTGGGTACCTCTGCTGTTAGTGCTGGTGTAGGTGGGGGGAGATATGGTGAGGTATCTGGAGGGAGTCAGTCCACAGTGTTATATCCATGCTATGTTATTCGTGTGTGTGTGGGGGGGGGGGGGATATAATGGGGAGAGAGAGAGAGAAGGAAGGTACTGCAAGCAGCAGTGAGAGTGGTGGAGCATGAACGTTGTTCTGGGTCGCTGCTGCAACAAATATACAGTGAGTGTGAAGGACCAGAGAGAATATGGTGACCCTTATCCGGACAGAGTGGGGAAGGTTATTGATGCTTGTCCTGTATTGCTAGACATTTCTTCAGACTGCAGATATTGCACTGAGCTGGGTGGGGAGCTCAGACCATACCAGGTGTGTCTGATAGTGTGAGCACCCTCTGGGAAGAGATTGGTCCCCCTCTGTAGTAGCCCATCCACTAGGACCTCCGTGCCCCTGTCGACAAACTGTGGTGCAATTGCCCCTTATCTGCCATGATCGGGGTAAACTGTACAAACCAGCTCCGACGTCAAAAATGCTCTACTGTGTGCCCACTGGTCTTTTAAAGATGGCACCAGAGCCAGGGATCACGGAATACCCAGGGGCATCAGTGCGATGGTGAGTACCTCCAGCCGTGATGGGTGGGAGAATAGGGCTGGCATTGAATGAGAGGGGCACCATGGGGTGGGGTAGGTAGTTAATGAGGTGAGTTCGATAAGGTAGCACCAGGAAATTAGTTCGACCTTGTGCAGATAATCCCTCTGTCACACTCAATGAAAATGACACTGAGATAAATTTTGGTTCGATCCAGCCCAATGAGACGAAGACGCCGTTGAGCCCAATCCCCGTTATAACGCTGCAGCTGCTTGACCAATGCTCTCCATCACAGAGAAGGAGCTCAACGTCACCTTCCCCTTGGGTAATATGGCAGGGCAGGAGACTGAGCTATCAGTGGGGAAGCACTTTGAGACACATAATCATAATTCTATTAGTTTTAAAATAGAGATGGAAAAGGATGAACTGGGTCTAAAAGGTAACGATTTAACTTGGAGGAAAGCCAATTTTGATGATATTAGCAAGAACTTCCAAACTGGATTGGAACAGATATTCGCAGTTACGGGGCCAGCTGAGAAGAGGGAAGCCTTCAAAAAGGAAAAGTCAAAATCACAGAGACAGTCTGTCCCTGTTAGGGTGAAGGGTAAGGCTGATAGGTGTAAGGAATGCTGGAGGACGGGAGAAATTGAGTGTCTGGTCACGGATAAGAGGGAAGCATATGTCAGGTAGAGAGAGCAGGAGTCAAGGTTATTTTCAGTACTCATTCACAGGTTGAGGGTATCACTGGTTGGGCCTGCATTCATTACCCATTACTAATTGCCCAGCGGGCAGTTACGAGTCACATTTCAACTCTCCCTCCCACTCTGCCGAGGACATGTAGGTCCTGTGCCTCCTTCACCGCCGCTCCCTCACCACCAGACGCCTGGAGGAAGAACGCCTCATCTTCCGCCTCGGAACACTTCAACCCCAGGGCATCAATGAGGACTTCAACAGTTTCCTCATTTCCCCTTCCCCCACCTCACCCCAGTTCCAAACTTCCAGCTCAGCACTGTCTCCGTGACTTGTCCTGACTTGTCCTACCTGCCTATCTTCTTTTACAGCTATCCACTCAACCCTCCCCCCGCCCCCGACCTATCACCTTCATCCCCTCCCCCACTCACCTATTGTACTCTATGCTACTTTCTCCCCACCTCCACTCTTCTCTAGCTTATCTCTCCACGCTTCAGGCTCTCTGCCTTTATTCCTGATGAAGGGCTTTTGCCCGAAACGTCGATTTTACTGCTCCTCGGATGCTGCCTGAACTGCTGCGCTCTTCCAGCACCACTAATCCAGTTACGAGTCACACACATGGTTGTCGGTCTGGAGTCACATGTAACCCAGGCCTGGTAAGGAGGCAGTTTGCTTCCTTCAAAGCAATCAGCGAACCTGATGGGTTTTCCAAATATCGAAAATGGATTCAGCATCGTCATTTGGCTCTTAATTCCAGATTTAAAGTGACTGTCGAGAAGGGTCTAAAGTCAGTAGGAGTATACATAAGAGGGAAATCCAGAGGCCACAAAGGGGACATGAGATAGTTCTGGGAAATGGGGTTAAGGAGAATCCAAAGGGGCTCTACACATGCATTAAGGACAAAAGAATATCACAGGAGAGTTTTGGGCCACTTAAAGATCAGCAAGGTTGCCGATGTGCAAAACCACAGGAGATGGAGGCGATACTAAACAAGCATCGTGCGTCAGTATTTGCTGTGCAGAAGGATATGCAAGCTAAAGAACTTTGGAAATAAACCGTGACATGTTGAAAAGTGCCGGTATTACAGAGAAGGAGATGCTGGAGTTCGTAAACCCGTAAAGGTGGTAAAATCTTCAGGACCTGATCAGATGTACACGAGAACTCTGTGGGAAGCGAGTGAAGTGATTGTTGGGCCCCTTGCTGAGATATTTGTATCGTCAATTGTCACAGATGAGGTACCGGAAGATAGGAGGCTTGCGAATTTGGTGCGATTATTGACAACATTTAAGAAGGATGGTAAGGAAAAGCTAGTGAGCCAGACTTCAGTGGAGGGCAAGCTGTTGATAAGGATTATGAGGCACAAGGTTTGCATGGATTTTGAAAAGCAAGGACTGATAAGTGATAGGCCACATGGATCGAAGCATGGAAAGTTGAGTCTCACTAAATTGACTGAATATGTTTGAAAAAGTGACTAAGAGGATTCATTGCGGCAGAGGTGTATATTGTTGGTATGGACTTCAGTAAGGCATTTGCCAACATTCTGAATGGTAGATTTGTTAACAAGTTTAGTTCATATGGAATACAGGGAGAACTAGCCATAGGTATACAGAATTAGCCCGAAGTCAGGAGACAGAAGGTGGTGGTGAAGGATTGTTTTTCGAAAAGGAGGGTTGTTACCATTGGTGTGCTACAAGGGTTAGTGCTGGCTCCACTACTTTTCACTATTCACATAAATCATTTGGATGTGATTATTGCAGCAATAGTTGCTAGGTTTGCAGATGAAACCAAAAATGACAGTGTAGTGGACAGCAAAGAAGGTTTACCTCAGAGTATAATGGAATCTTGATCAGATGGGCAGATGGGCTGAAAATTGGCAGGTGGTTTTTAATCTAGACAAATGGGAGGTGCTGCATTTTGGAAATGCAAATTAGGGCAGGGCATGTACACTTCATGCTAACGTCCTGGGGAGTGTTGCTAAACAAAGAGACCTTGGAATGCAGGTTCATAGTTTATTTAAAGTAGAGTCGCAGTTAGGTAGGATAGTGAAGGAGGCATTTGGTATGCTTGCCTCTATTAGGCAGTGCTTTGACTATATGAATTAGGTGGTCATGTTGCTGCTGTACAGCACATTACTTTGGCCAATTTTGGTGTACTGCATTCAATTCTGGTCTCCTTCCTTTTGGAAATATATTGTGAAACTTGAAGGGAGTCAGTAAAGATTTACAAGGATGTTGCCAGGATTGGAGCTATAGTGAGAGTGCGAGTAGATTGGTGTCTCACAAACTGGGATGATTGGGTTATTTTATTCCTGTAGCGTGAGGAGCATGTATAGTGTGCATAGCCAAGGTCTTTTTCCCCAAAACTAGAGGGCATGGATTTCTGATGAAAGGGAAAAGATTTGAAAATGACCTCAGGAGCAACTTTTTCCCACAGAGAGTGGTGCATGTGTGGAATGAGCTGCCAGAGGAGGTGGTGGAGGTTTTTACAATTATAACGTCTAAATGATATTGGGATGGGTACATGAAGAGGAAGGGTTGACATCGACATTGGCCAAATGTGACTAGTTTAATTTGGGATATCCCATCAGCATGGACAAGTTAGACTGAAGCGTCTTATTCCATGCTGTACATCTCCGAGACTCTGACTCTATCTGACCTTGCACCAGTATCATATTAATTCATCATTCCCGGACATGCTAACCTATGTTGCTAGATATGATCGAAATGTCTTCATTTCAGCATTCTAAAACCTGCAAACATCCTTCCATAACACTGACTCAGAGCTCTCTCCCTCTGTCTATTTCCCAAATCCCTCCCATTTGTTGATGTTTAAACTGCTTCCCCGCCATCTCGTTTTAATTGTCCAGTTTCAATGTGAATAACTGTCCTATATCTTTTCCTGCCCTTGAATGTTGCTCACCCAAGAGCATCAGCTTCCAACACTAAGAAGCTTAGAAACAGTGTTCAAAAAAGCAATGCTTGCGTCTTCTTTGACTTGCCAGTATCCTGCCCTGTGCTCCATGTTGGATAATGGGGTTTTAACAGTTTCGAAGCACACCTTTGTAACTTGCTCTGTGCCTATTCATTAAACGCCTGTGTTAATCTCTCTCTGTTGCTCATGTGCTCAGTACCATGAGGAATCCTCACAACTCAGACCAGGCTGATCATTTGCCTTTGACTGACATTTGACTTAACTCTAGTTTTTGTACATTCGTGGAAATGCTGGGGATGGTTTCCTAGAGGCTGTGTTTTAAGCTGTTGTGGAAATTCAGGAAGACGAGACGCTTTGGTGATCCTACTCTGGATGAAACATGGTGACTGTAGTTACAGTATCTGGATCTGTAACATGACTAACAAATGGAGCAGAGGCTGCAGAGAGGGGAATCTCTGTAAAATGGAATGAGGGAATTACATTCAGATCAGCCATGGTTTTCACGAATGTTGGAGCAGGATTGAATGGCTCGTTCATGCAACTTATTCAGATGTTTCCGTTGGTACCAAGCCAATTCCTCTTCTCTCCCAGTGTCTCACAGAGGTGGGTAGTGAGTCATCTCCTCCTGTTTCTGGGGAACAGAAATATGGGCCTCACTAGCCTCCAGATTTCCCTGTATCCCAGTATCGAGCAGTTGAATGACTGCCTCCTGTTCCTGTGTCCCAGTCTCGAACAGTTGAATGACTGCCTCCTGTTCCTGTGTCCCAGTCTCGAGCAGTTGAGTGACTACCTCCTGTTTCTCCCTGTTCCTGAGCAGCAGTTTCAATGCTCTGAATGATGTCACAAGGTTAAGAAAGGACTTGATAACAGGGAATTTCAAACTTGGAGCAGCATTCCACAAAAGTATCTAGAATCGTCTCCACCAAATATTTTATGCAGCTCGTCTGTTATTTTATTCCTGTCTCCTTTTATAAACAGGGTGAATCATATACAACAGTGTCGTGTTCCGACAATACTCCCATATATAGGGAAGACAGATTAAAAAGATTGAGAGATTTATGATCTATCCCTCAGCAACTCTCATTCATTCCATCCAAACCTAGTAATGTGCCCTTTTATTGTGTTATGTAAAATGATGTAAGGAACTGGTTAACTGAACCTGTTTGTTTGGTGACTGTGATTATTGTCAGTCTCCATGGATTCTAATTATCCCAGTGGAGAGATTCCATCTTTTAATGATGAAAGGTCTCGATTCAATATGTTATCCCATGGTATGGGCGGGAGCATCACCGATAGTACTAACAGGGATCGGCTGCTCCAGAGAGAGGGAAAGATCAGAAACTGAGAACATTAGACTGGATAGTTCCAACAGTGGATCAGAATCTGAGAACAATAGACTGGAATGTTACAACAATGGACAGGGGTTTATCCTATTATGTTTGGATTTTTTCTACATATTCTTGGTGGCCGTTATCATTACGGATCAAATAAGTACTTTACATTATTCAATGTTTTTATTATCCTATCCTGGCTATTGTTGGTGTCCCTGGTCAGTTTCACTGTCGATATATTATTTGCATTAACCATGTGCGACTGTATTCCTGTTATTTTCATTTACACTACTCTGTAAGTATTCACACTCCAAACCACAACAACAACAGTGAACTTGTTCATTCTTTCTCGTCTTCTTTAGTTCTGGCACTGTGTCTTGTTGGTTGACCTACTCACTTTCAGGTATGAACCAGGATGCATTGCATCACTGCCCTTGCTATTTAAATATTGAGAGCTTGGAGGTCACTGTCTTCTGTTCTGGATGCAAACTCCATTTCCTTCCTCTGACTCCATCTCATCCCTGACCAATAACTGAGGCTGAAACAGACGAGTCACAAGTGCAGTGATCCCTTTGGCCACAAACTGATTACTGACAACATATCCTGACCATTCCTAATTTTAACTATTGACAACTGCAGAATATACTTCACTGGTTCATCCCATCTGCTGTTTGAACTTTCAGCTAAGAAAGACAGTCTTAATAAAGCCAATAATCTGCTGCTGCTTAACCAAATCTGAGTCGGTATTCCATGGCTTGTATCTAAATGCAACCAAAATCCCATCATTCCTGTACGGATTGCTTTATATTATTGTTGGGTCTGGCAATGTCTTTACTTTAATATTCGCAAGCACGTCGTCACCTCTGTCAATAACACGGTCTTCCGTCTCCCTCGGTTAATGACACAAAACCCTGTCAGTTGTTCACATTTAAATTGATTTCCTCTATGTCTATTCTCTCTCAAATAATAATTTTCATATCTACTGCCACCAACACACACAGACACACACACTCACAATCTCTTATCTCATATTTCAGCAGTGGAGGTACAGAGACATACATTTGTGGGAGTCTATTTACTGTCACTTACTACATGGGTTACAGATCTTCCCGTGCAAGACATTTCTGTAGTGCAAGTATAGTAGCAATATACTGGCAAAGGTTTGCAATGGTCCCCATGTCCAAGTAGTCCAGTTTATAGAGTAGTCCGCTAGCATGGTCTGCACAGCTCTCCATTCTGGCTAGTCCCTTGTCCCAGTTTATGCTGTCTTGGATGGTTCTGTGAGGCAGATTCACAATTTGATGTAACTAACCATTTCAACTGATCTGGCAATAATTTTATTGAATGCTCCAATTCTTGTGATTGGACCCACCATTGTCTCACTTCTCCAGTTACTCCCACTCCCTCGTCTCCTTATCCATATTTTCTAAACATGTTATCAGTTAATTAATTGTTTTTTTTTTCTGTACCTTTCCCTGGTGTTGTTTTTTTCACTCCCGAGTGTATCGAGTGCTGGCATTGTGAAGCTCAGAAACAATGCAATGGTATGTGGCAGGCTGTTGCTCCAAGTTGGAAAGGGGGTTCCAGCAGCTTTAAGACACGTCTTTGAAACTTGGTCTGTGCCTGACCTCTGAAGGCCTGTGTTTGTCCCTCTCAGTTGATTGTGTAGACCATAACATGAGGAAACCCCTCGAGTATTATTGTCAAGGAATAGGAGCTGAGGGGCGTCTGAATGCCTCCTGTCATGGAAAGGTTAGTGGAGGTGATGGAGGTGGTTTACTGGAGGTTGTGCTGTGAGCTGCCTTAGACATTCAGGGAGACCTGAGGATTTAGTGAACCAACTCTGGATGGAGCATGGGGACTGTAGTTGCAGCATCTGGGTACGCAACATGAAAAACAAATGGAGCAGAGGCTGCAGAGAGGGGGAGCTCTGAAACCACAGAGTGTTTGTGAGGAAAGGGATCTGCCAAACCTGCCTGTGTTTAAACGAGGAGACACACATCTTTTCCCTCTCCCCTTTAAATACACCCATGCAAATTCACCCTCGACTTCTCGCACACAAACACATTCCCCCTCTCTCACATGCACACACACTCTCCCCTCTCTCACACGCACGCATACCCTCTCTCTCCCTCCCAAAGACACACATACTCCCCCTCACTCTCTCACAAACACACACACTCTCGCTCCCTCCCACAGACATTCCACCTTGTTTTCAATCACACACACGCACGTGCGCGCAAACACACACACAAACACATCTAATATGTAAGATGAGTTTTCATTTGCCGGTTTGTATTTCCAGATGCATTATATTTTCTCAAAAAAAAAACAATTTGTAGACAGTCAGTCAATACGATATTTTATTATCTCCTACTTTGGAAATAAACCTAGTCTGACTCCAAGTGAAGACATATACAGACTCCAAACAAGACCACATGCCTAAAATACGATGTCTGACTGGAGGGGTCACCTCCTTTACATCGATAATACCTGAAGGTATCTCCAGGCAGGACTTGAAAGGAACTCTGGATATGCATATTCATCAATCAAAATCTGCATCTCCATTCTAACCGATTAAAGATTTAGCAGCCATCTTAGATGTAATCAATTCATGTGCATGTGTTGTACAAGCCTTTCATCTTTTCCTTATAAATTTTGTGCCTAAGGTCTTTTCTCTCTAACACCTGACGAAGGAGCAGGACAATGAAAGTTTGTGTTTTCAAATTAACCCGTCAGACTATAACCTGGTGCCATATGATTATTGACCTTACTCAACCCAGTCCAAAGCTAACACCTCCATCTCATGGTTTTTTATTGGTTAGCCAATTTTCTCTCCAAGCAAATAAATTGTCCTAACCCCGTGTCTTCTTGTCTTGCATATTAATCTTTCGACAAGCATTGCCTTCTTGAAGTCCAGATATAGTACATCTTTCAGATCCCCGTTATTCAACTTGTTTGTCACACACTTTAATTAAAACAAGTTATGAAAATCATTCAAACATGATTTATCCTTAATACAATCATGTCGACTTTGATGGGTTGTGGTTTGACTTTCAAAGTCTCCTGTTGTTAATTCCTTAATAACAGATTGGAACAATTTATCTTCAATCGTTTGCTCATAACTTTTCATTCCCGATTGAAGTTGGTTATTCTAAGCTCTTCCTTTTCCATAACCTCGACAGTCCGTTTCAATTCCTGTGAAATAGGCAAGAGGCTGTGAAAGATCAGCTCCAATTGCTGTGTAAGATGCATGGGTGGCTGATTGGACTCATTCTGTTCCTGTTTTACACACACGATGGGCTGAATGTCCTCCTGGTGTTCCTACAGTATAGCTTCAATGTCTTGCATGTCCTGCGCCTTTTCCTGACCAAGCCGCTTAAGATACCATTGTCCTTATCCTGTTACACAATGACAAGTTTGGGGACTTATGGAATCTCCCTGCTGTTATGCCACATTTCGAGTGTTGAATTGTGCAGGCAGGTTGCGTTGCCCACAGTGGGTAGCTCAGTGGTTAGCACTGCTGCCTACCAGCACCAGAGATCTGGGTTCAATTTCAGTCTCGGGCCACTGTTTGTGTGGAGTTTGCGCATTTTCCCTGTACATGCAAGGGTGTCTGTCCTGTACTGCAGTTTCCTCCCACAGTCCCAAAATGTGCCAGTTCGGTGCATTAGTCATGGGAAATGCTGGGTTGCAGAGATTGGGTTGGGAACGGGGTTGGAGAGTGGGGTTTGTATGGGATGGCCTTCAGAGGATCAGCGTGGAGTCGATGGGTCAAATGGTCTGCTTCCACACTGTAGGGATTCTATGATTAACACCTTCATTGCAGGAATCAGTTGAGGGAATAATATCTGAGTTAATACCAACACCCTTTCTTAGTGAGGAGATTAAATCTGTGCACATTACTCCAGAAGTGATCTCACTAAGACCCTGTACAGCAGCAGCCACACTTTACCAGCTTGTTGTAAGGTTCCCACTCAGGTTAGAGCAGGCTCAGCTGTCACGGGAATACACAATTTTGTTGAAAATGAATGGTGTGCTGACCTTCATTTCAGGATGATTTGAGTCCAGGAGTAAGGGCGCCTTCATGAAGCTCTACAGGCCCTTGGTGAGACCCCATCTTGAACATTGTGCAGTATTGTGTGCAGTTTTGGTCTCCATACCTAATAAAGGGAGAGCAGCGAAGGATGACCAGACTGGTCTCTGGGATGACAGGCTTGTTGTGGGAACAGTGTTTGGGGCGACTGTGCCTGTATTCCATGAGGTTTAGGAAAATGGGTGAACTATATAAAACTCTGACATGGCGAAACAGATTGGAAGCAGGGATGATAATTCCCCTGGGTGGGATGTCCAAAACACGGGCTCACTGTGTTGGGTACAGACAGGCCAAAGTGAGTTGAGATGAGACTAAATGTCTGCACTCAGAGACTATTGAACTTGGGGAATTATTTCCCTGATCAGGCTGAGAAAACTAAGGTAATGCATATAAATAAGGATTTCAAGGCACAGAAGGGATGGGGAGAGTGCAGGAGTTTGGTGTGGAGATATAGAATCAGCAATAATTACAGACAGTTATCCAATAATGAGGCAGCTGTATTCCTGTGGAACACCGTATTACAGAAAACGGTGCAATATAAATAATGGGGCCAATGGGAAAAAGAGGCTTTGGTGCGAACCCTCAAAATTACCAGTAAAAATCAAAACAAAAATAAAAGCCTAACGCAAACAATAGCACAGGCTACATAAATCTTTAAACTGTATATTGTAATGAGTTAGTGCAGTAAATGCCACATTTTAACACTACAGTCACTGACTACAGCACTGTACCTTTCACCAAGATCTTCACCAGAAATCGCACGGGCTGACTGACCACGTGATGCCAATACGGAATTCCAGTTCTCTCCAAAATGTTCCCCTCCCGGTTTGAAATAAAGTTCCCTCTAAATGTAGACCACAAATCCCACATTCAGGCTCAGTTTCAAGGCTTGCAGAGCGGTTACATTGCTGTTTTATCTGAACACACTGAGGGTGCATTTGGCAGACAGAGGGATCCTGAGGCTGGGATTTGCTGTTCAGCTGATGCCAGAGACGGATTCACATAACAGTGAACGGGAACTCGCTTAGTAAAGAAAGGGGCTCAATTCACTAATTGTGTTGCAGCGAAATTGCGTTTAATAAATACACCTTATTGGATAACTGCCTGCATATTGAATGGAGGATCAAAATTGATGGACCAACGCGAATACAGTAGTTCCTATTTTATGTGTTCTGATGTTTAAACATATTAAAGGATATGAACACTGTGTGGGGAAAACTGAATTGAGGAGATTTTCACCATGAACTAGAATGGAGGATGCTCAGTGTGTTGAATGACCTACTCTTTTCCCGATGTTTCTGTGCAATCTGTGGGAAAGCTCTGTAAATGTTGCAACCAGCTCTCAGATGTTAGGAAGGAGGTCTCTGCAGGGTCAATAGGATAGTGTTTCCTGTTCCAATACTGAGGCTGGTGCGGGGTGGTCTGTACGGTTTTATTCTTTAAGACCTCGGAGCAGTTTGATACAGTAGACTGTCTTGCTTGGCCGTTTCCGAGACCATTGAAGAGTTTTTCACATATCTGTGTGTCTGGAGTCACTTTTAGGGCAGACCAGAAAAGCACCCGAGATTCATTCCTGAAAGTACATTGAGGAAGGAAATTGGTGGACATTGACTTCAGTATTCAGTGTCTTAATCGACATTGGCTTCAAGGTCACTATTAATGACTCCAGGTTTTACATCTCGATATTTTATTAATTATAACTTCCACCGGCTGCCAGAGTATTAGCCTGGTCTGGATTAGTAATCCAGTGATATTTCCACAACAGCACCATCTCCACATGGGGACCTATCTGAAACCACACTGAGCAGGTTATTTCTGTGCTGCTTCACAGCTCTGTCAAATAGATCTCCCACCAATGTGACTATCGCGACGGGACTCAGGGCGTGGTAAATGGTCAGACTGTAGTTATTCTCTTGATATGGGACTGGACATCGCTGAGTAATTTTCCACATTGTCAGGGAGATATCAGAGTTGGTGCTGGAATGAAACAGCTTCCCCAGGGACACGGCTTGTTGTGCAGCACAAGTCTTCAGTCCTATTGCAGGAATGGGGTCAGGGCCTTTGTCGTATCTACTATGTTCAGCTGTTTCTTCATGTCACGTGCAGTGAATCAGATCGACTAATGGGTTGTCATCAGGTTCAGGTACAATGGTTCCGACCCTATCATGTTCACCTATACTCGCCGCTGAACCATAGATCAGCTTGATGGTAATGGTAGGCTGATGGATTATCCTGGGGAAAATGTTACAGATTGTAGTCGAATACAATTCTGCTGCTGCTGTATTCTACCGCACCACATGAATGCCCCACTTTGAGCTCCAATGTGTTCAATTCAATTCAACTGACTATCCCCCAGTTCACACCAAGACCCATTCACCCATCATCTCTGTATTCAGTGTCTTAACCTGGTTTCTGATGTGATAACACTTCCATTGTCCTATTCGGATTCTGCTGAAGGTCTCTCTCTGGTGTCGCGCCTCCAATTTGTTACTTTACTCAAACCCCTTAACATATGCATCTGAATCTTTTCCATTCCCCCAATGCCATCTTCTGTGTTTGATGTGAATGTGTTCCCCTCTGTTTCTCTCCCTGAGCATGATTAAGAGCTCTGCAGTGTCAGTGATGCCAGCCTTATGCAGTTTCGGATCACGGAATTTGTACACCTTGCATTATCGGTCACTTCCCAGTGCATTCCGTGTGAGACAGAGCGTTTGAGCAGCTTTAACACACGTCTATGGAACTTGTTCAAAAATAGAAATTGCTGACGAAACTCAGCAGGTCTGGCAGCATCTTGTGGAGTAAAAACAGAGTTAATCTTTCAGGACCAGTGACCCTTCTACAAAGCTCCCATTTTCTCCAGCAATTTTGGATTTTCATTTCCAGTATCCATAGTTATTTGTTTAATTGAAAACTTGTTCTGAGCCTATTCATTTCTAGAGAACCTCAACAGTCTGGCATCATCTGCAGAGACGGAGAAACAGAGTTAGCGTTTCAAGTCCAGTATGACACTTCTTCAGAACTGAAAAGGATTGGAAAATGAGCTTTATAATCCCTTGACAGATCTGTGGAGTGGGTTGACGGGTAAAAGAGGGTGTGGCAAAAGATAAACATACTTTTAGTAGTGGTGAACAAGATCATGTGAAATAGCTTTATATTAAGATGTGAATGGGGAAAAGGGGTTCTCTCGATTGAGTGAAAGATAAAGAAGATGCAACCACACAAGATCATCGGGAGGCCAGGAGGGAGATTGTACGGAAACTGGAGAACAGTTATAATGGGGTCAGACTGTGAAGTTATGAAATTGTACATTAACTCCTAAAGGCTGTAACGTACGAAAGTGTAAAGTGAGTTGTTACTCGAGCTTGGGTTGTGCTGCCTTGGAACATTGCAGCAGCCCAGGGCTGAAATGTTAGTATGAGAGCAAGGTAAGTTATTGAAATTGGAAGCAATGAGAAGATCAGGGTTATTTCTACAGACAGAGTGGGTGTGTTCCTCAAAACAATCTCTCTTTGGTCTCGCCAATATAAAGAGACTGCATTATGAGCAGCAATGACAGGAGATCAGATTGAAAGTTTACAAGTGAAATGCTGCTTCACCTGGAAGCGATGTTTGGGGCCTTGCACAGTGAGGAGGGAAGAGGTGAATGGACAAGTGTTGCAGCTTCTGTAATTGCATGGGATGGTGCGATTGGGGAGTGGGGAAACGTTCAGGGTGATGGACGGTGATACAGAGGGAACGGTCGCTGTGAAATACTGACAGTGGGCGGGAGGGGAAGATGTATTTGATGATGCTGTCCTGCTGGAGATGGTGGAAATGGCGTAAGATGAATATGTGAATGTGGATTTTAGTGCAGGAGGAAGTGTGGACAAGGAGGAATCTATCATTGTTCTGGGATGGAGGGGACGAATTGAGGGCAACACTGTGGGAGATAGGACAGTCATAGCTGAAGGCCCTGTCCACAAGAGTTCGGGGATTTCTGGTTTGATGGAAAAGGAGGTCACGTTAGACGCAGCTCACACGAAGGTGGCATCGTCAAACAGAAACAACAGAGATGCAGAAACTTGGAGACTGGAGTCAGCCTCCGCTGATCTTTTGTTCAGCCATATGCAGAGGTTCCCCCTGAATGATTGAAAAGAACCAGGCATCTAATTTGAGGATTTCTGCCTCACATCTGGTCTGAAGCGGAATGTGAAAATAGACCCAGAGGAAGGCCAGTGAGTATACGTGAGCAGACATTCAAACAGATATCCCAAACCGTTCAGTAATTTTCGTTTCTGTTCAAAAGAAGAACTCGATAAGAAGACGAAGCACCCATGGTTGACAAAGGCTCTCAAGGATACAATTGATGAGCATTAGTGGAGAGCCAGATTTAGGATATTTATTTCAGGGTCCAGAAGCAGATGCTAGGCATGAATTTCAGCTCTGCTTCCTGAATTCCCCCCAGAAACTGCTGCCATTGCTGCTCCATCCTCTTCCCTGCTCGTGTCCCCTTCGTGATTCCAGGTTCTCCCTCACAAGTTACAGAGTACAGTCTCTTACATTATGGTCCCTCCCCATTTCACCTGAAACTCTTTGATCAAGACTACCTACTCTGCAATAGCATCAAGCTGCGTTTAGTGCTGCCACTTTGCCTTTGGTCTCAGTGTGGCTCGGCCTCTCCATTCATGCGGTTTTACACTTGCCACACATCTCACTCGGAAAGTTTCCTTCTTTGAGTAAACCTTATTGAAAACACCTCTCCCCCTTTGCACTGATTTCACACTGTGATCCAAATTGCAAAAGGTATACTCTGACTTCATCTCAATCTGCTAAAGGCAACTGCACGCTGACCGTGTGGTATAAGAATTCCCCTTCTTACATGGTTCAGGCCAGTGATGCGCTTTCACTGTAGAGATCATCACCCCATTTGGACAAAGCAATTCAGGTGTTTGACCTCTTATTGGTACTCGTAACAGTTTCCTGCTGCCTTAGTATTATAACATGGAGAAAAAACAAATCACAGTATGAAGCTTGGGGTGAATGTTATTTACCTGTCATTTGAATACTATTTCATATTTGCAGTGCTTATCTTTAAATGCTTGTTCGTAAAGTTAGTGTCAGATAGCGTGTCAGAGGTTGAGGGATGACATCGTCGAAGTTTATAAACTCATGAGATGTATGAATAGAGTGACCAGCCAAGGTCTTTTCCACGGGATGGGGGAGTTCAACATAGAAGGCATAGGTTTAAGGTGAAAAAGGGAAGATTTGAAATGGACGAAGGGTCAATGTTTTCACACAGAGGGTGATGTGTGTATATGGAATGAGCTGTCAGAGGAAGAGTGGGAGATGCAACTACATCTACAACATTTAAAACTCATGAGGACAAACATATGAATGGGAAAAGTTTAGAGGCATATGGACAAAATGCAATCAGATGGGACTAGTTTAGTTTGGAAAACCTGGTCAGCATGGACAAGCTGGACCAAAGGGTCTGTTTGTGCACGATATGACTGTATGAATCTAGAAAGCGAGGAAAAGGGGAGAAAAGACATGATGTAGTAAATTGGCAAGAAATACAAAAACAAGCAGCATGAGCTTTTCCGAGCATATAAAAAAAGAGTGTGTGACCTTAGGTAGAAATTAAGTCAGGAAAGTATATTAAGGATAATTGGAGGGTGTGACTGAAGAATTGGCTGCAGGGAGCAGACAGATAATTTATAACCATGTTTTACATCTTTCCTCACAGGGGAAGTGACAGTAAATATTTCAATGATGTAAACAAAATGGTAATAGGAGGGAAGTTCCTGAACCGTGTCTAACAAAAGGAACAAGGATTTTTCTAACTGGTAACAGTAAAAGGAGACAAGCCAGCAGTAATTCACAGCTGGTTTTAAAAGAAATGGTCACAGCCTTGAGGTCATTGCTCCCTCTCTATCAGATATTAGTTCTGCTGTTTGTTAATGTAAGCAGTAAGTGCGGTAGCTTGAATGGGTTGTCATCAGGTTTAGGTACACACGGTCCTGACCGTGGCAGGTTCACCCACACTCATCACTTAAGCGGAGATCGGCTTCATGGTAATGGTAGACTGAGAGATTATATTGTGGTTGAATATAATTCTGCTGCTGCTGCTGCTGCTACTACAGCTGCTATGGTGTGCAGCATCACATGAATGCCCAGATTGAGCTGCAATATCTGCAATACAATTCTGCTGCCTTTGCTCATTCGCACGGGGACCCGGTCACCCTTCTCCTCTGTACACAGTGCCATATCCAGGTTTCTGATGTGGGAATGCTTCCTTTTTAAAAAATTCTCATCCTGTTTGGGTATCTTCAGGATGCCTTGCCTCCAATTTGTCGCATTCCTCAAAAGCATTTAACGTTTTCACCTCCGGTAATGCCATCTTTTGTTTAAAGCGACTGTGTTTCCCTGTTTCTCTCCATGACCATGATTAAAAGCTCTGTAGTGTCAGTGATGACAGCCTTATGTAGTTTCAGAACAAATGAATTTGTATACCTTGCATTATCATTCACTTCCCGGTGTATGGCGCTCCATGTTGGACAGGGCGTGTGAGCAGCTCTGGCACACATGTTTGAAACTTATTCAAAACCAGAAATTGCTGAAGACAGTTACAAGTCTGACAGAATCTATGGAGTGAAAGCAGAGTTAATATTTCGGGTTCTGTGACTGTTCCTCAAAGCACCCAGGAAGTCCAACAATTTTTGTTTTTGTTTCAGATTTCCTGTATCCAATGATCTTTGCTATATCGAAAATGTATTCTGTAACTTTTCATTTTTGAAGGAACTCAGGAGTCTGGCAACATCTGCAGAGACAGAGAAACAATGTTAATGTTTCAAGTCCAGTGCAAATCTTCTTCAGACGTGTAAAGGATTGGAAAGTGAGCTCTTTAGTATCTTGGCAGTGGTGGGAAAGAGTGTTTGGACGCCCAGTGTGAAAGACAAATGGGCTTGAAATTGTGGTGAAAGAGACACAGATATATAATGGGTGTAAAATAATGTGTAAATATTTAAAAAAATGATTTTCTCTGTTGAATTGAGCAAAACAAGACACGAACTTAGGGAGCCCAGGAGGGAGAGTGTACGGAAAATGGAGTACAGCCATAATGGGTTCAGGCTGTGAATTTATGGAATTGAATATTAACTCCTACAGACTGTAACGTACCAAAGTGTAAAGTGAGGTGTGACTCGAGCTTGGGTTGCGCTTCATTGGAACATTGCAGCAACCTGCATTTTCTTAGAATGCCTACAGTGTGGAAACAGGCCCTTCAGCCCAAGAGGTTTATACGGACTCTCCAAAGAGTATGCAAACCAATCCCATTCTCTACTCTAATACTATACACAGACCCTTGAATATTGCACCTAACATCAATATCGGCAGTTCAGCATGACCAGTTCACGTAACCTGCACAACTTTGAACTGTGACAGGAAACTCGAACCCCCAGAGGAAATCGAACCCAGTTCCCTGATGCTGTGAGGCAGCAGTGCAAACCACTGAGCCACCGTGCCATCCAGGACCGAACAATTATAAGGCCACAACTCTATACGAACAGAAATGAAGCCATTCGGACCATCAAGTCTGCTCCGCCATTCGATCACGACTGACAGATTTTCAGCCCCATTTTCCTGCTTCCTCTCAATAATCTTTGATCCCCTTGTCAATCAAAACTTGTCTGAGTCTGTTTTAAATATACTAAATAGAACATAGGACAGTACAGCACAGGACAGGCCCTTTGTGCCACGATGTTGTCCCGAGATTTAATCCTAATGTAAAATGTAGTAAGTTAACCTACGCACTTCTCAACTCACTGCTATCCATGTGCATGATCAACAGTCGCTTAAATGTCCCCAATGACTTTGCTTTCACCATCACAGCTGGCAATGCATTCCATGCATTCACAAATCTCTGCATAAAGAACCTACCTCTGACGTCTCCCTTTTACCTTCCTCCTAATATCTTCAAACTATGACTTCTCGTACTAGTCACTCCTGCCCTGGGGAAAAGTCTCTGGGTATTGACACTATCTATGCCTCTCATTATTTTGTACACCTGGATCAGCTCTCCTCTCTCCTCCTTGTCTCCAGAGAGAAAGATCCAAGCTCGTTCAACCTTTCTTCATAAAACAAGCCCTCCAATCCAGGCTGCATCCTGGTAAACCTTCTTTGCAACCTCTCCAAAGCCTCTGAGCTTTCCAATAGTAGGGCGTCCACAACTGGACACAATATTCCAAGTGTGGACTCACCAGGACTTGTAGAGCTGCAGCAAAACCTCATGGCTCTTAAACTAGATCCCCCTATTAATGAAAGCCAAAACATCATATGCTTTCTTGACACTCTATCCACTTGGGTGGCAACGTTGAGGGATCTATGCAATTGCGCACCCAGATCCCTCTGTTCCTCCACACTGCCAAGAATCCTGTCTTTAATGCTATATTCAGGATTCGAATTTGACCTTCCAAAATGCATTACTTTGCATTTATCCATGTTGAACACCATCATTTCTCAGCCCAGCTCTGCATCCTGTCTATGTCGCGCTGCAGTCTACAATAGCCCTCTATACTATCGACGTCACCTCCAACCTTTGTGTCATCAGCAAAGTTACTAACACACACCATAACCTCCTCATCCAAGTCATTTATAAAAACTACAAAGAGCAGAGACCCAAGAACACAGCCCTGTGAGATCCCTCTCAACACTGTCCTCCAAGCAGAATACTTTCCATCTACAATCACTGTCTGCCTTCTGCCAACCAGCCAATTCTGAATCCACATAACCAAATCTCCCTGTATCCCATACTTCCTAACTTTATGAATGACCCTTCCATGGGAACCCTATCAAATACCTTGCTGAAGTCCACATGCACCACATCCACTGTTCGACCATCGTCGACCTGTATTTACACCTGTTCAAAGAAATCAATAAGATTGTGAGGCATTGCCTGCCCTTCATGAAGCCATGCTGACTGCCTATAATCACACTATGCTTTGCCAAATAGTCATAAATCCTATCCCTCAGAATTTTTTCCAAACTTTGCTGACCGCAGACGTAAGATCGACTGGTCCCTAATTGCCAGGGATTTCCCTGTTACCCTTCTTGAAATAAGGAACAACTTGTGCCTCCTTCCAATCCTCTGGTACGACTCCAGTGAAGAGTGAGAAGGCAAATATCCTCACCAGCGGCTTAGCAACCTCCTTTCTTGCTTCCTGGAGCAGTCTAGGATAAATGTGGTCTGGCCTTGGGGACTTATCCATCTTAATGTTTTCCAAAATTGCGAGCACATCAACTTCATCAATCTTGACCTGGTCAAGACTGATCTGGCCCAGCTCCTCTAAGTTTCATTTACAACAAGTTCACTTTCCTTGGTGAAAATCGAAACAAAAAACTCATTTAGGACTTCTCCTATCTGCTTAGATTCCACGCATAAGTTCACTAAGCTAATCCTGGTCGGCCCTACCTTCTCCCTGATTATTCTCTTATTCCTCACGTATGAGAAAAATGCCTTTGGATTCTCCCTAATCCTTCCTGTCAAGCCTTTTTCGTGCCCCATCATGGCTCGCCTCAGTCCTTTTCTGAGCTCCTTTCTAGTAAGTCTGTAATCCTCTAAAGCTGTGCTAGATCCTTGCTTCCTTCATCTTACGTAAGCTGCCTGCTTCCTTTTTACGAGACGTTCCTCTGTTCTCGTCATCCAAGGTTCCTTAATCTTACCCCTTCTTACCTGTCTCAGAGGAACAAATTTGTGCATCACTCCCAACAACTGCTCGTTAAACAGTCTCCACATGTCTGCAGTGCCCTTTCTGTGGATCAATTGCTCCCAGTCTGTACTTCCCAACTCCTGTCTGATAGCATCATAATTTCCTTTTCCACAGTTAAATATCTTCCCTCGGAAATATTCACTCTCGCAGACGATGCTACATTTGACGCAGTTGTGATCACTTTCGCCAAAGTGCTTTCCCACCGTTAGTTCTGACACCTGACCTGGCTCGTTGCCGAGCACCAAATGCAAAATAGCCTCTCCTCTCAATGGTCCGTCCACATACTGAGTAAGGAAACCGTCTCGAACACACCTGACAAAAACGGCTACATCCACACCATCTGCATTTTTCCAGAATCTGCCCGCCAATGGGATCTTCAGTCTCTCTACTGTTATTAGGTGGTCTGCAGAAAACCCACAAATGTGGTGACTGTTCCCATGCTGTTCCTAACTTCCACCCCATATTGACTCAGTAGACAAACCTTCCTCAACAACCTTCATTTATGTAGCTCTGACGCACTCTCTGATTAACAATTCTCCATCCCCTCCTCATTTTCCAGCCACCCTGTTCTTTTTTAGATTAGATTAGATTACTTACAGTGTGGAAACAGGCCCAACAAGTCCACACCAACACTCCATAGAGCAACCCACCCAAAACCATTCCCCTACATTTCCGCCTTCATCCAACACTTCGGACAATTTAGCATGGCCAATTCACCTAATCTGCACATGTTTGGATTATGGGAGGAAACCGGAGCACCGGAGGAAATCCACAGGGAAAGTTTGCAAAATCCGCACTGGCAGTTCCCTGACGTGGGAATTGAACCCGGTTCTCTGGCGCTGTGAGGCAGCAGTGCGAGCCGTTGTGCCACCGTGCTGCGCCGAAACGCTTTTAAACGTTCTAACCCCTGGGAAATCAAGCAGCCATCCCTGCCCCTGTGAAACCTACGTCTCCATTATGGCCACGACATCGTTGCCCCAAGTATTGATCCATGCTTGAAGTTCGTCACTCTTATTTCGGACAGTCCTTGCATTAAAGCAGACGCACTTTAACCGATCCCTTTGTTTCATCGCGTGAGAAACCTTCCTGATAGATTCAATATATCCCGTCATTGTCCTGGCTGCACCTCACCCACTCTCAGACATGTGGTCTTATTCCTACCCACCCCCCCCCCCCCCGCCAAACTAGTTTAAACCCGCCAGAATCCCACGAGCAAACCTCACAAACAGGCCATTTGTGCCCCTCCAGTTCAGGTGCAACCCGTCCTTCATGTACAGGTCCCACCTTACCCAGAAGGTATCTCGATGGTCGAGGTATCTGAAGTCCTCCCTCCTGCACCAGCCTCGCTGCCACGTTTAAAGCTACATTCGCTGACTGTTCCTCATCTAACGAGCTCGTGGCACTGGTAGCAAACCTGAGATCACTTCTCTCGTCGTCCTGCTCTTCAGCTTCTAAACTAACTCTCTGTAGTCACTTTTCAGATCCTCAGTCCCTTTCCTGGCTATATCGTTGGTGCCAAATGATTTGGTTTCCACAGCCTTCTGTGATAAGGAATTCCACAATTTCACCACTCTCTGGCTAAACACGTTTCATCTTATCTCCGTTCTAATGGGTTTTCCCTTTGCTCTAAGCCTGTATCCTCCTGCTAGTGCAAACGTCCTGCCAGGTTTGTCTGTATCCAGGTCATTCAGTATTCTGTAAGTTGCAATTGGATCCTCCCCTCATCCTTCTAATCTTCACCGAGTATAAACCCAGGGTCCTCCAACATTCCTCATGTGTTAAGCTTTTCATTTCTGCTGAATCTTCTCTTGACACACTTCAAGGCTAACACATCCTTCCTGAGGTATGAGGCACAAAATACTGGAAATGTGGTCTGACCAGAGCCTTAGAAAGCCTCAGAATCCCCATCATTATATCCTACTCCTCTCGAGATGAATTACAACATTGTACCTGCCTTCTTAACTACTGACTCAACCTATAGGTTTATGTAAGGTGTATCCGGCGCTTGGAATCCCAAGTCCCTTTGTTACTCAGATTTCTGATTTTTTCCCCATTTAGTAAATAGTTCATTCCTGTATTCTTCACACCAAAGTGCATGACCTCACACTCTCCCACATTGTGTTCCATCTGCTACTGCTTATCCCACTCTCCTAAACTGTCGAAATCTTTCTGCAGGCTCCCTGCCTCCTCAATACTACATGCCCCTCCAACTATCTTTGCATCATCTGCAAACGTAGCCAGAATGCTTTCTGTCCCACCACTCAGATCATTAACCTAGAAAGTGAAATGTTGTGGTCACAACACTGACTCTTGTGGAACACTGCTAGTCACCAGCTGCTATCCTGAGAGGGACAATTTTATTCACTATGCCTCCTGCCAGAGAGCCAACCTTTTATCCATGCCAGCACTTGGCCTCTGACACCATAGGTCCTTATCTTACTCTGCAGCCTCCTGTGCGATACCATATCAGAGGCTTTCTGGAAGTTCAGATAGGTAATTTTCTCTGTTTCAACGCGTCGTTACCTCCTCAAAGAATTCTCATTATCCTGACAGAAATGTAGGTTATTGAAATGGGGAGCAATCGGAAGGAAAGGGTCATTCCTACAGACAGAGTGGAGATGTTCCTCAAAGCAGTTTCTGTTTGGCTCACTAATGTAAAGGAGACTGCATTTTGAACAGCAATGACAGGAAACTGGATTGAAAGAGTACAACTGAAATGCTGCTTCACCTGGAAAGTGTGTTTAGGTCCTAGGACAGTGAGGAGGGAAGAGGTGAATGGGAAAATGTTGCTGCTTCTGCATTTACATGGGAAGGTACCATGGCGGTGTGGGAAAGTGTTCGGGGTGATGGAGCGTGCCACAGAAGGAATAGTCTTTGTAAAATGCTGACACTGGACGGAAGGGGAAGATGTATTTGATGGCGCTGTCCTGCTGGAGAGGGAGGATGATTCTGTGAATGTGGATTCTAGTGCAGTAGGAAGTGAGGGCATGGGGAGATCTATCATTGTTCTGGGAAGGAGGGGATGGAGTGAGTGCAGAAGTGAGGGAGACGGGACAGTCACAGCTGAAGACTCAGTACATCAGAGTGAGGGGGATTCTCGTTTGAGAGAAAATGATGTAATATAGGAAGCTTCCCACTGGAATGTGGCATCATCGAACAGAAATCACAGAGCCAGAAAATCTGAGAGAATGGAGTCACTCTCCATGTGTTCAGCCACATACACAGGTTCGCCCTGAAAGACTGAAAAGAGTCAGGTATTTCAAATGCAGATTTATGTAATATATCTGGTCAAATACGGAGTGTGAAAATAGACACAGGTGAAGGCCAGCAGATGTGTGGGGGTGGGGAAACATTCAAGCAGGTACTGCTTAATAACACCCAGGTATTATTGACTCTGGTCAAAAAGAAGATGATATGAAGATGTGAAGATGAACCACCCATGATGCACAAAGGCTGTGAAGGATACTAATCAATCACAAACTAAAGAATTCAAATTGGTGAGTTCTAGCGTCGGCTACATTTGGGAAGTTTACTCTTGGAACCAGAAGCAGATTGTACAAAACAAAATACAAAGAAAAATATTCCAAAACTGGCAAGAAATACGAAAAAGAAACTAACCACGGGAGTTTTCCCATATCGAATAAAAAACGTTCATGATGTATGTGTGACCCTTCGAAGAAAGGCAGGAAAGAAATTGTGGGACACCTGGAGGATGTGACTGGGGAACTGGTTTCAGGGAACAGGCAGAGAATTTAAAACAGTATTTTACATCTTTTTCTCAGGGGAAGGCACAAAGAGTTTCAATATTATAAACAAAATTGTAGTCAGATGAAAGTTTTTGCACTGTCTCTAACAAAACGACCAGGGCTTTTCTCAAACAGAAAAGACCAAGGGTAAACAGCTGATCAGCAATTCATAGCTGGTTTTAATAGAAGTGGTTACAGAGTGACTGGTGGCACTGTGTGAAATATTCAATAACTCTCGGGATTACGGGAGTGTTCCAGTAAAACTGGCAGAACTCCAAAGTGGCGCCTGTCTTCAAGAAGAGAGTGAGTCTTCAAGTGTTTAGGTTCTCCCTTTGTCTGAATAGTGGAGCATATTTGAGGGGATTGATGGCCTCATGATGCACTTTCATCCTGAGTGATTTCGAAAAAGTAAAACTCTGCTCCTTCCTCTGATGTGTTACATACTGGGGAATGAACATTTTGCTAAAGTTGAATCATTTTGAAAATTATCTGGAACATCGTACAAACGACATCACCCAGAGAATTCTAGAAACTGTACTCATTACAACATTTTATAACCATGTGGGGATATTGCACAGGTGAGAAAGAGAGAGAGAGAGAAAGAGAGAGAGAGACCGAGAGAGAGAGAGAGAGAGAGAAGGTGCTGCATTGTAGTGGTGAGAGTGCTGGAGCCTTATTCTGGGGAAGGCGCTAACAGATATACAGTGCGTGTGAGAGAGTAGAGAGAATACGGTGACTCTTATCATGACAGAGCGGGAAAGGTGCTATTCCAGTATTGCTAGGCTTTTCTTGGACCGCAGATACTGCACTGAGCTGGGTGATGTGCTCAGACCATGCTCGGTGGGTCTCGTGGTGCGGCTCTGTCTGGGAAGTAAATAGTCCCTTTCTGTACTAGACTATTCATCGGGACCTCCGTGCCCCTGTCGACAAGCCCCTGTGGTGTAATTTCCCCTTATCTGCCATGCTCGGTAAACCCTGCAGGTCAGCTCCAAACTGGGAAAGCTCAACCGTGTGCCCATTGGCCTTTAAATGATGTCAGCAGTACCAGTGATCACTGAATATCCAGGGACATCGGGGAGATAGTGTGTACCTCCAGCCATGATGCGTGGGATAATCATGCTGGTATTGAATGAGAGGGACACCATGGGGGTGGGGTGGATAGTTAATGAGGTGAGTTCGATAAGATAGCACCAGGAAACTAGCTCAGCCTCGTGCAGACAACCCCTCTGTCACACTCAAGTAAAATGGCACTGAGACAAATTATTGTTCGATTCAGCCCAATGAGTCGAAGATTCTGCTGATCCTACTCCCAGGTACTAATCTGCAGAACAAATGTTTATCCAAAACTCTCCAGCATCTTAACTTACACCAATGTCCTGCTCACCCATCATTCACGGAAACAGTGGGCTATATTGCAAGATGCTATTGAAATGTTTTCATTTCACAATTTTAAACCTACCATCAGATCCTTCTTTGAAATTCTCTCTCAATCTCCCCCTCTCTTTTAAGCAAGCTCTTCCCATTTGTTGGTATTTAAACTGATTCCCCCGCCATCTCTTCTGGCAGTGAGTTTCACACCCACAGCACTCCTGTGTCATGCCACAATGGAGATATGGAGCTGTAAATGGAGGGAGCTGCACATTCTTTCACTTTCAGCATGAGCTGCAACTTTCCCCATGCTGGGCAGTGATCTAACACAGTGTTACTGAGCAATGCAGTGATTGGTCTACACAGCTGTGTATGCTGGGAAGGTAACTGCTCCAGGTTAATGGATAAATTCACTGCTATTCGCTGCACAGCTCCCCATGCTGAACAGATATCCAATCCGTTTGTATAAAACAATGCCTTTGTGTGTTCTGCACAGCGCCCTGTGCTGAACAGATCATCTAGTCCAAGTTTATGGATCAATGCACTGTTGGACCAATACGTCGTGAACTGGTGAGCTCTAAACAGTGTTCGATCCTGGACAGATTGCTGAGCAGTACACTAGCCTGGTCTACGCAGTACTTCATGCTGAGCAGGTATCTCATCTGGGCTTATACGTGTCCGGGCTGGATCTGAGAGGTGGATTGAGTATCTGATATAATTCCTGACATGATTATCAGTCTTCCAGCTCGGCCCATTCCGCTGGTAAATGTGAGATGCTGTGTTTGAGATAGAGTTTACTTAGTCAAAATATTCGACATTAAGCAAAACACAATTTATCCGAAGACTACCGCTAAAAGGCAACAAAAGGAAGAGGAACTTGCAATAACATAATTTTGTTGGAAAACTTAGCAGAATAATAGTTTATTTAACAGCTGTAGAGTAACTGCTCCAATATCGTATCATCCAATAAGCACACAAATGTCAAAAAAGAAATGCAGGAAACAGATTGGCTGACATGCAGTTCTTCAATCCAAGAGGAAAGAACATCAAAAGACAGTTCCGAGAGAAATCACAGAGACAGTGTGTAGCACCCGGAAGAGATTTACTGCCTTCCAATCCTGCTGAGACTCCAGCAATAACTGGCAAAATGTAAAACTAAGAATCCTGGTTCTGTGAGAGTTTGACCATCACTCCATAGGACCAGGCTGCAGCTGCAAGAACACAAGGAATGGACTGCAACTACACCGTCTATGGCTCTGTAGGTGTCTCTCAAAAATGCCTAAATCCATATAAGCCGTTAAATGCTGTACAGACAAAAGTCAAAGTTAAACATTAATAATTAAAACGAAAAGATGCAGCAGGCCTGGTGATCAGACACAGACGGCCTCGGGAGCCCAGAAATTCCTATACTGCCAAAACATAGCAGAATCATCAAGCTTGTGAAGAGAAAGAATTATGTCTCTCCCTCATCTCTATGTTTACAACTGGAGATGTGCCATGAGCCCAATAATCAGCGATATCAAAATCCCAGCCACACCAAGTATTATTGTGATATATCAGAGTTGCCGTGAAATGGGTTAACTGGAGCTGTTTGTTCAGTGACTGTGATTAATATCAGTCTTCCTGGACCTAACTGGGTCACTGGAGGATTTCCCTCTTCCATAATTAGGGACTTCTTTCACCTTGTTATGCCAAAGTATTCGGGGCAGAGTCAACCTCAACAAGATTGGGATCAGCAGCTACAGAGAACGAGAGAGAGATCAGAATCTGAGAACATTAGAATGGTCCAACAATGGATTTTAATTTGAGAACATTAGATTGGAATGTTCCAACAATGGATACGAATCTGAGACCATTAGACTGGAATGTTCCAACAATGGATCAGAATCTGAGAACATTAGAATGGTCCAACAATGGATTTTAATTTGAGACCATTAGACTGGAATGTTCCAACAATGGATACGAATCTGAGACCATTAGACTGGAATGTTCCAACAATGGATCAGATTCTGAGAACATTAGACTGGAATGTTACAACAATGAACAGGAGTTTATCCTATGGTCTTTATTGGCTTTCTCAGGATTGGACATGGTTAGAGTTGCGGATAGAAGCCGTACTGATGACTATTCAAGCTGGGTACTATCCCATCCTCGCTATTATTGGTGTTCCTGGTAAGTCTATCTCTGTCAATTCTATAAATGATGCTGAATGTTATTGCTATGCTGGTCGATTATATTTTACAAATACAGAAACTTTCAGTCACAAACGTCACTTTCTTCTCATGGATTTCCAAACTACTTAGTCATAAACATCTGAGAAGGTAAAAGACTGTTCGGAACCTTGAGTCTCCATTTAGCGTGAACTGTTTTATATCTCCATATTCTCTCTGTCATCAAACCTGCTTCTTAATATCCCCAATCTCCAGATTTGCCTGAGTTCTGTTGCTGACTTCGCCATCATCTACCCCTTCGTTAACGACAGAATTTATGGCTCCAGTTCTCTTCTGACCACTATTCCAGTTACAAAGAGTTTGACCACAAACTTGTTCTTGTCTCTACAGTTACTTCACAACAGGGACTCTTAAACAGAGTAATAATGTCACTGACTGTGTAATTCAGAGGCACAGGTTATGACTCTAAACGCATTGTCTGAAATCCTATCACAGCCGATGACTAAATTTAAATTCCAATATCAAAAATAGGAATGAAGCCTAATTTCACTCATGGCAATCATAAAACATCAGGATTTCTTTCTTATTTTGTTGATAACCTTTGATAAAGAAACCTAACACTTTGCCCTGTCTGAACTAAGTGTCACCTCAGATCCACAACAATGTGGTTGCCTCCATATTGCCTTGACAAATGGCCCCATTGTCAAGGACAGTTAGGTTGGACAACAAATACTGTCCTTGCCAGTGATGCTGGCATCCCGCGAAACAACAACAACAAGAAAATGTGGATGCTGGCGATCTGAAATAAAATTCTCCACAGTCTGAAAGAATGTTGGAAAATCTCAGCAGTTATGGCAGTGTGTCGGAAAAAAAAAACAAATAACGTTTCGAGTTCAGTGAACCTATCAAAACTGAATGCAACTGCGAAATAATATTATTATATCAGGGATGGATGGTAGGGTGAGCGGGAGGTTTGTGTTGAGTGGATGATGTCCAGCAAGAGAGAGAAAGTGAGAGTGAAAGAGAGAGAGATGGAGAGAGAGAGAGAAAGGAAAAGCAAACAAAAGGATTGCTGATGATGGACTGGAAGGAAAACAGAATGGGAAGTTATTCTACCATTTCCCTTTTTCACATATTCCTGAATATCATATTTATTATGGGATGTCCCTGCTTACCGTGAGTTATGTTCCCTCTATCTCTCGTCTCTGAGTGTGGTGATCAACTCCATCAGCAATACTGATAGTCGCTGATATATAGAGAAACGTAATGTTCCATTGTCAACTGCTTCTTTGGAGAGAGGAACTGTTACTGTGTGACTGTGTGGATATATAAGAGCTTTCTCAGCCAGGAAGAGAAACTGAGGAGCTGAAAAATGTATTGCTGGAAAAGCACAGCAGGTAAGACAGCATCCAAAGATCAGGAGAATCGACGTTTTGGGCATGAGCCCTTCTTCAGGAATGAGGAAAGTGTGCCAACCAGGCTAAGATAAAAGGCAGGGAGGAGGGACTTGGGGGAGGGGCGTTGGAAATGCGATAGGTGGAAAGAGGTTAAGGTGACGGTGATAGGCCGGAGAGGGTGTGAGGACGGAAAGGTCAGCAAGAAAATTGCAGGTCAGGAAGGTGGTGCTGATTGAGAGGGTTGGGATTGAGACAAGGTGGGGGGAGGGGAAATGAGGAAGCTGGAGAAATCTGAATTCATCCCTTGTGGTTGGAGGGTTCCTGCTGGAGGAAGAGCACCTCATCTTCCACCTGGCGAGTGCTTTTGTTGAAAAGGACCTGTATGTCCTTGGCCATAAGTCACTGACAGAATTCATACAGGACAGGAAGTAAATGATGTGTGGGTCTTCATGAAAAATCATTGAAGTACAAATGTTAGAATATCTTTCCCACTGATCGTGTTTTGTTGAGAGAGTAGTTGGTACATTGTGTAAAGATTTGGTCTGCTTTATAAACAATGATCGCTCTGTCACTGAGAGAGTGCAATGTAGTTTGACCAGACTAAATACTGGCATGATGTTTCCATGAGGAGAGAGTGCAGTAACTATGTGTTTAATCTGTAGCGCTGTGAGAGAATAAGAAGTGGAAGTTTGATGGGTATGGCCAGAAACTCATTATGTCCCAGACAGCTGAATGGGGTGAAAATGTCATACCTTTCGTTGGATGTTTGATTCACGACAGTTTACATGCATCTGCAGAACCCTCACGTCGATTGACAACGAGGTACAGGCTCTGAATGAACTCTGAACACTTAAATGCACAGTTAGTGTGTGACACTGCATTGAATGTCACTTTGTACACGATCCTGCCAGCAGCCAAAATACCATCATTCTGAAACAGTTAGTTATTTCCCAATGGCTTCTGACCTCCACGGAGACCATGGGTCTGCCTTCTTGGAGATGGAAGGTAAATTGGAAAATGGCTAAAAAATGTTGTCTTCATTCCGACTGCCAGAAAACCATGTTAAAGTAACACATATGTACCATGAGTAATTAAGTCATACGGATCAATTTGGAGCAGTCTGTCTGTGCAGCCCCAGCTCCATTTGTTTGTGAAGTTGGAACATCTCTGACATTTTCCTGTTCCTGTGTTAGTGGTTTGACAAGCTGAATAACCTCTTCCTGTTCCTTTGTAAGTGAGTCCGGGTGTGAAATGGTTCTTTCTGTTCCCATGTACGTTACATGTGGGAGAGAACAAACTCCCTGACTTCCTGTGCTACAGGCAGGAGGGACTGAATGGCGTATCCCTCTTTTTGCCCAATAGTTTTGATGGGATGAATGGCTTCACCACATTCTTTTGAAACCAGATGGAGCTGCTGAATGAACTCCTCCTTTCACTGTGGAAATGTACTGCGCTGTTACATAAACGTTACCCAGACTTTAACAGCACGATCTTGAATGTTGACCAAGTCTTGTTGCACATGGTCACAGCCTGTTTCAAGAGCTGAAGAGGGACAACTTATCCTGAAAATTTTGTAGAATTCAGTGAATGCCGCCTCTTCTGCTGGCACGGTGGCTCAGTAGCTAACACTGCTGCCTCACAGCACCAGGGTCCCAGTTTCGATTCGAGCCTTGGGCAACTGTCTGTGTGGAGTTTGCACATTCCCCACTTCTCTGCATGAGTTTCCTCCAAGTGCTCCGTTTTCCTCCCACAGTCCGAAGATATGCACACCAGGTGAATTGGCCATACTAAATTGTCCATCACGTTAGGTGCATTAGTCCGACGGAAATGTGTTTGGGTGGGTTACTCTTCGGAGGGTCGGTGTGGACTGGTTGGGCCGAAGTGCCTGTTTCCACATTGTAGGGAATCTAATCTGCTCAGTTTGGCTCAATGGGTTGAATATCCTCCTTCCACACTGTAGGGATTCTATGATGACAAACTGGAGATGCCCGGGCTGAGGAAGCTACGCTGAGGATCTCCTGCAGATGTGCACCACGGCTAAGATGATTGATGCCCACCAATGATAATCATCTTCCCTTGTGCCGTGAATGACTCCAAACAGTGTAGAGGTCATAATTAATTCTCATTAAGTGTGATTTTGTGCAGGCTCCTTGATGTCATCCTTAGTCAAATCCATCCTTGAGTTCAGGGTCATTCTCTCTTACCTGAGCCCCTGCGTTACCTCTTTTGTTCATATCAATAGGTAATGGTGGAGGAGCAGAGAAGGTTTTCTTCAAACAGAGGGTAGTGAATGTCAGGAATTCTCTTATACAGAGAGTTAGGGGAGCTAGATCACTGAAAGGGACCAGTGGTGTCCCGCTGGGATCAGTTCAGTGACCTCTGCTCTCTGTTATTTTCAAAAATGACTTGGATATGGGTGTTGAAGAGTGGGCTAGTAATTTTGCCGATTACACAAAGGTGGTTGGAGTGATACAGCATATGGAGGGCTATTGTAGGTTGCAATGGGACATCGACAGGATGAAGAGGTGGGCTGAGAAGTGGCACATGGAGTTCAAACTGACGTAATTCACCTTGCAAGCTCGAATGTGAATGCAGAATACATGGTGAAAGACAGGATTCTTGGCAGTGTGGAGAAACAGAGGGATCCTGGTGTCCGTGTCCACAGATCCCTCAAAGTTGCCACCCAAGTTGATCGGGTTGTTAAGAAGGTGTATGGTGTGTTGGCTTTCAGCTGCAGGGGGATTGAGTTTAAGAGCCGCGAGGTTATGCTGCAGCTCGATAGAGGCCTGCTCAGACCGCATAGGGAATATTGTGTTCAGTTCTGGTCTCCTCATTATAGGAAGGATAATGAAGCTTTCGAGAGTGTAAAGAAGAGATTTACCAGGATGCAGCCTGGACTGGAGGGCAGGTCTTACGAAGAAACCGTGAGGGAGCTAGGGCATTTCTCATTGGAGGAAAAATAGATGAGAGGTAACTTGATAGAGGTGTACAAGATGACGAGAGGCAGAGAGAGTGAATAGCCAGAGATATTTTCCCATGGCAGAAATGTCTATCACTTGGTGGTATAATTTTAAGGTAATTGGAGGAAGTTTTAGGGGAGATATCAGAGGTAGATTCTTTACACAGAGAGTGGTGGGTGTGTCGAATGCACTACCATCAGTGGTAGTAGAGTCAAATACGTGAGGGAAACATAAGAGACTCTTGGTTAGGCACATGGAACAAAGTGAATGGAAGCATGTAGGTTAGTCTGATCTTAGAGTAGGATAAATGGCACAACGTCGAGTGATGAAGGTCCGAACTGCATGCATTCATGTAGAACTCTGAGCTCAAAAACTGCATGAATTCACGTAAAACTTCTTATCTCACTTTTTAGATTAGAATCAATCTAAACATCATGGCATAGTCAGATGACACAGGGGGCCAACAATTTCAACATTTTGTCTAGCTATCACCATTGTTCACAGCTCACCTGAGAATGCAACTTTTTTTCAAAAAATGTTTGTGATTTACACATGAAAGAAGTGAAACTATCATGGTATTCTAACAAATGAAAGGCTTAACAGACAATCAATTGTTCTCTGTATAATTTCAGTTACATCAGACTGTAAAGTTTTGCTATAAATTCTGTGTTACGATCGAGCCCTCGACTATCACCTGATGAAGGAGCGATGCTCCAAAACCTAGTGTGCTTCCAATGAAACCTGTTGGACTATAACCTGGTGCTATGTGATTTCTAACTTTGTACACCCCAGTCCAACACCAGCATCTCCAAATCAGTACTGTTCCTGGTTCTGTATTCTATGGAAGTGTTCAAGAAGACTTGGACATTGAGGAAGATTTGAGACTTGGGCAAGTCAGCCTTGATCTTAGTGAAGGGCAAGGCAGGCTTGGGATGGGAATGACCTGCCCCTGTTCCTGATGTTCTCCCATTCTGTTATTGGAAAGTTAGTAGGTGTTATTTTCCTGGAAGGTTTTTTATGGGATGTTGCAATCAGGGAGACCTGTGGATTTTGTGAGCCATCACTGGCTGAGATTTGGGGACTGTATTCACAGTGAACCTGGCTCTACAACATCATCAACAAATGAAGCACAAGATACAGAGAGGGAAAGCCCTGTAAAGAGAAATGAGCAACCTCTTCCATATCCAGCCTGGGTCTTCCAATTACATTTTCCATATCTCCCAAACCGAGTGGGACAGTCTTGAGGGGCCGATTGTTTCCTCTATTTCTGTGCACCATGCCATAACAATAAGTGGACTCTAACTGCTCCTGTCCAGCAGGTTAGAGGGGTTGGATTGGACACAGAAACATGGGACTGAGGAGCAGGACTGTGTCATTAGAGAATTTGAGCCTTCTCCACCAGGCATTAAAATTGTGGCTGTTCAGGTTGTGGTCTCAGCCTGATCGTCCTGTCTGTGTCCCATTATCCGTGACTCACTTTTCTGTCAAATCTTTAACTCAACTGTGAATACTTGTAATCAGAGAGGCACCATAAACTTCCGGGAAAGAGAATTCCCTTTCGAATGGCCCTTTTAGAATTCTTCCTCATCCCGCTGTGAGAATAAGAGAATCATATAGCGTGGAAACAAATCCTTTTGTCCAATTTGTCCACGCCAATCTGGCATCTTAATCAGATCTCGTCCCACTTGCCAGCATTTGGCCCACATCCCATGATCTATTCCTATTTATGTACCTATCCAGTTACATTTTAAACGTGTAATTGTACCCGCTTTCACCACTTCCTCTGACAGTACAGCCACCAGCCACTGTATGAAAAGGTTTCCCCTCAGGTCCCTTCTAAGTCTTTGCCGTGTCACCATCACCCTATGCCGTCTAGTTCTGAACGCACCTACTCTGGGAAAAAGATTTTGCCCATTCAGACTATTCATCCTCCTCACGACTTTTTAAAACCTTGTCATGTCACCATTCAACCTCTGACAGTCCAGGGGAAAAAGTCTCAACCTGTTCCTCATCTCCCTGTAGCTCAAACCCTCAGATTCCAGAAAATCCTTGTAAATCTTTTCTGCACCCTTTCAAGCTTAACAACATCCATCCTTTAATAGAGTCAATTGGTATGTACGCAGTTTTCTTAAAGTGGCCTCATCTCCATCCTGTACAAGTGCAACACGTTATTCCAACTCCTATTCTCAATGTTCTGACTGATTAAGGCAAGCATGTCAACCACGTTCCTCACTTCTCTACCGACCTAAACTCCACTTACAAGGAACTGTGAATCTTCACCCGCAGTTCTCTTTGTTAAGCAACATTCCCCAGGGCTCTACCCCGCTTTAAATTACCAAAATGTAAAACCTCACAATATCTAAACTAAACTCCATCTGCCAGTCCTTGGCTCATTGATGGTCAAGGATCACATTATATTCTGAGATAATCTTCTTCACTGTCCACTGAACCAATTTGGTGATGTTATCTATAAACTTACTAACCATGCCTCCGATAATCATATCAAAGTTGTTTATATCCGTGATGAAAAGCAGTGAGCTCAGCATTGATTCTTTCAGAACATCGCTGGTCACAGGTCTTCAGTCTGGAAAACAGTATATTACCTTCAATCCAATTTTGTATCCAATTGGCTAGCTTTTACTAGATTACATATAACCTAATTTTAGTAATCTGTCTACGATGGGAAACCGTATTAAATGCCTTGCTGAAGTCTGTGTAAACAATGAGCACGAAAGTATATTCTTCAAACTTCTTTGTCACCTCTTCATAATACTCAATCACATTAATCAGACATGATTTCCACCACACAAATCCATATTGACTATCCCTAATCATTCCTTGTCTTTCTAAATAAATGCAAATTCTATCCCTCAGAATCCCCTCCAAGGAACTCCTCGTCTCTGACGTTGGCTGAATGAGTCGATATTTCCCTGTGTTGTTTTGGCTCACTTCTCCCTTTTCTAGCCCCACTCCTCCATTGCCCACAAAAAATAATTATAACTATGTTGGTGATATGGCCAATGATATAGTTCTCAGAGTGTGTCAGGTTCAGTGTTAGGAACAAGTCAGGCAGATTTCTTTAATCTATTAAAACAACATGTCTATGACCAAAACAAACTATGATGGAAAGAGGAATGACGAGAGGATATTGCAAATATGTACAGTGATATTTCCCTTTGAAAAATACTGAGAAACACACACACACACACACAACAGACAGACACACACACACACACACACACACGCACATACACACACACGCACACACACACAGACACACGCACACACATACGTATTGTCGATAACAAACTGAAAAGCAAAATATCTGCAAAGTTAACTTGAAATAACATTGTCCAAATATGATTCGAACTTATGACCTAAGGAACAATGAGAGTTTGACCCAAATGCTATCCTATTTGTAGAGTCAACAAGTCTTACTGCATGGAGAGAGGCAGAGAGGCCCTTTGGCCCAAACTCGTCCATGCTGACCCAAATATCAAACCACACTAAACTCATTTCCTAGCACTTGGCCCATAGCATTCTCGACATTTCCTGTCCATGTACTTGCCCAAATGCCATTTAAATATCGTTAATATAAATGCTTCAACCACTTCCGTTGGCAGCTCATTCCCTTTGTGTACCACTCTCTGTGAAAAACAGTTTCCATCAGTTTCCCTTTTATTCTTTCCCTTCTGACCTTAAACTGATGCCCTCCCCTCCTCGATTCCCCAACTCTAGGAAAAAAAGGCTGGGTCCATTCCCCCTATCCATGTAAACTACTATAAGACCCCTCTCCTGTGCTCTCAAGAAAAAAGTCCTCGCTTGTCCAACCTCTCCCTATAATTCATACTGTTGAGACCTGGCAATAGTTTTGTAAATTTCGTCTGCACACATTCCAAATTAAAAACATCGTTCAGATCGCAATGTGACTAAAACTGAACACAGCACTACAAGTGCAGCCTCACCAACATCCTGTATAACTGCAACGTAACTTCCCAACTGCTCTCCTCCATGTCCTGACCGATGCTTGCTAGTGTGGCAAAAGCCTTCTTCATTGCCATGTCTAACTATGATCCCACTTTCAGAGAACGGTGGACCTAAACCCCATGGTCCCTCTGCTCAACGACACTCGTTAAGGTCCTACCAATCACCATCAAACTCCTACCTTGATCTAACGTTGCCTAAGTATTCCTCGGCTCACTTCTCCAGTTTGATCAAGGTCCTGCTGCAATTTCTGATATACTTCCTCACTGTCCACGATACCACCTATTTTAGTGCCATCTTCAAGTTTCCTAACCATGCCTTGTACATTCGCAAGAATATCATTGATACTGATAACAAACAGCAACGGGCCCAGCAGCGACCCCTGAGGCACTTCATGTGTCACAGGCCTCCAGTCCGAGAGCATTCTTCCATTATTACCCTCTGCTTACTACCATCAAGCCAATTGTGTGTCCAATTTGCCAGCTCCCTCTGGATTCCATGCGATTCTAACCTTCCAGACCAGCCTATCAATGGCAACCTTGTCAAAGGCCTGACTGAAAACCACACAGTCTACCGCCCTACCCTCATCAACATTCCTGGTCACTTCAGCAATGAACTCAAACAAATTTAAGAGGCATGATCTCCCACTCACAAAGCCATGCAATCTTTCCAGTCTAAAAACAACTATTAATAATAGTTATTAAAATTAATAATATCAAACTAATAAATAATAATAAGATGACACTTTCAGTGGAGAATAAATTATCCATGATATGTGATATTGGAACGTACATCATGGGTGAAGGGCAGAACAGATTTCGTACCTGTGTCATTGAACTGTATTGAAAAAAAGCAAGGGTGCATGGTGGTTCAGTGGCTAGTACTGCTGCCTCATAATGCCATGGATCCGGGTTTGGTTCCAGCTTCGGGTGACTCTCTGAGTGGAGTTTGCACATTCTCCCTGTGTTTGTGTGTGTTTCCTCTGGGTGCTCCATTTTCATTCCACAATCCAAAGATGTATAGGTCAGGTGAATTGGCCATGCTCAGTTACCCATAGTTTTATGTGCATTCGTCAGGGGTAAATATAGGGTAGGGGAATGGGACTGGGTGGGTTACTGTTTGGAGGGTCGGTGTGGTCTTGTTGTGCCAGACGGCCTGTTTCCATACTGTAGGGAATCTGTCAAAAAAACTATTTCTAAACAAACCTTATCTTTCCAAATGCATGTACATCTCAGCCCCCAGAGTCTTCTCAAGTAACCGACGTACTACAAATGTTAGACTTCCTGGTCTATCGATCCCAGATTTTTCTTTGCTTCCCTTCTTGAATAATGGCACAACATTTGCTAATCTCCAATATTCTGGAACCTAAACTGTAGCTAACGATGATGTAAAAATATCAACCAGGGTCCCCGGAGGTTGTTCTGTAGCCTCTTGCAGTATTCTTGGATGCATCTGTTTAGGACCAGGGGATTTTTCCACCTTCATACATTTTAATGCATCCAACACGTCCTCTCCCGTGATATTGACTCACCCCAAGATAACACTACGACCTTTGTTAACCTCCCAAGTCTTCATGTATTTCTCCACGGTAAAGGCAGAGGAGAAATATTCATTGAGAATCGCGCAAATCTACGGTTCCAGACATGCATGGCCATTTTGGACTTTGAGGGGTCATATTCTCATTTAGTTATTCTTTTTACTTTAACATACTTAATGAACCTCTTTGATTCACCCTAATATTCTCAGCCAAAGCGATCATGTGCCCCCTTTTCGCCCTTCTGATTTCCTTCTTCAGTAAGCTCCTGTATCCACTGTACATCTCCAGGGATTCCCTCGATCCCAGCTGCCTGGACCTGAGCCACGCCTCCTTTTTGCTGGTCAAAGCCTCAATGTCTCCTGACATCCGAGGGTCCCTCTTCCTACCAACATTGCCTTTTACCCTCACAGTAACATATAGGCCTTGAACTGTAGACATATCACTTTTAAAGGCCTCCCACTTGCAGGAGGTCCCTTCGCCTGCAAACAAACCCCTCCAACCAACCTCTACGAGCTCCTGTCTAATTCCATCAAAATTCGCCTTGCCCCAAGTTTGAACTTGAACATGTGGAGCAGTGTTGTCCTTCTCCATAACTATTTAAAAATTAATAGAACTATGGTCACTGGTCCCAGAGTGCTCCCCCGCTGTCGCCTCAGTCGCCTGCCCTGCCCTAGATCTTAGAATAGGTCAAGTTTCGTCCCTTCCCGAGTTGCAATCTCTACATACTGCTTGAGGAAACTATTCTGAACACACTTAATAAATACACCCCATCTCAGTCCTTAATTCTCTGTCATTCCCAGTCTATGTTAGGAAAATTAAAATCTCCTACTAATGCAATCCTATTGGCCTTGCAAGTCTCCCCAGTCTGTCTACATATTTTTGTTCCCCTAATTCCTCGTTTACTATTTGGGGGCCTATAGTACAATCCAAATCTTATCACCATTCTCTTCTTATTTATTAGCTCCCCAGACAATTCCTCACATGATGATCCATCAGATATTTTATGTCTGTTTACTGCTGTGATACTCGCCTTAATCAAAAATGAAACTCCCCGTCCCCTCTTTCCACCATCTCTCTCCCGCATAAAGCACCTGTACCGTCCTGCATTAAGCTGCCGGTGTTTCTCTCCCTTAGCCATGTTTCTGTAATGGCTATAATATCCCAGTCCCACGCACCAATCCATGCCCGGAGTTCATCGGCCTTACCTGTCAGCCATCTTGCATTGAAATAGTTGCAATTTAATCCAACAGGCATTCCTTGCTCCCTGTCGTTGACTAGCCTGACCTGTCTCTTTATTTTACTGTTTCTGATTACTGTATCTCCTTCCAGCCTCGCACTTGCCTCCCTGCTGTTGAGGATCCCACCACTCCCCAACCCCAGCCAATCTTGTTGAAAGCCTTCCTTGCAGCAGTTGCAAACCTGCCTGCCAGCATATTGGTCCCCTTCCAGTTCAGGTACAACCCGTCCTTCCTGAACACGTCACCTTGCCCCACAAAAGATCCCAGTAATCCAAAAATCTCTGCGCCCTGCACCAATTCTTTAGCCACCCCTTCATCTGCCATATCCTCCTATTCTTACCCTCACCACCATGGAGAACTGGAAGTAAACTGGATATTACCACTGTCTTTTATCCATTTACCTAGCCTTCTACAATCACTCTGCAGGATGTCATCACTATATCTACTGCGTCACTCTGTGCTTTGTACCAATGTGCACAATGACTTCTGACTGCTTCCCGCCCACTCACCCCCCGCCCCCCCACCCACGGTGAGAACGTTCTACAGCCGCTCTGAGACATCCTGGACCTTGGCATGTGGGAGGCTACACACCATTCCGGATTCCCATTTGCAGCCACAGAATCTCCTGTCTGTTCCCCTCACTATCGAGTTGGAGAATTACTTCTGTAGTTATTCTGCTTGCACAGCCTTCTGACAATGGGATTTCTTCATGAAACAGTTGAATTTGGCTGAATTGTTTTGCTTCAGGCAATGGGGAGATTCCAATGAATCCTCATCAGGAATCCTCCATTAGTGGGAAAGACGACTGGGCTTTTGTTCACTCCCACACATTGCTGTGATGAGCGACAGGGAAATAGAAAGGGAGCAATAGAATGTTTCTCCACAGATAGGCTACATTTTCCATCCGTAAGTTAAATCAGTCACGTTATCAGTCCCACACTGGACTCTGTGAGCTCTTCTTGAACATTGTCCGAACTATATGACTCCATCACATTCTCGACTCCAGGTCAGTGTGTTATTGCAGAATCAATTCATTAACAATAAATGGTCATAATTGTTTTGAAGATGTGTTAATATGTGCTTGCATAATGTAAAAGTAAGCGTTTCATGACTTCACAATATCTGTGTTAAAATGAATATTCTTAAACATATACAGTAATTGCTGGAAAAGCTCAGCTTGTCTGTCAGCATGTCGGAACTGAATTCAGAGTTCAATTTTTCGGTCCAATGACCTTTCCTTTGAACCTGACTTATTCTTAAAGTATTTTCCCAGTTTTATTCTCCCACACAAGAAGAAATACCCATCCGGTATTCACCAACTACACTCTTCTCAAGGTCTTATATGGTCAATAAAACATCCCTCATTCTCAGGCCGAACTGTTAATTCTTCACAACGTAATGCCTTCATCCCAAGAATGAGTAAAGAGAAACATATTTGAAACGTTTTGAAAGCAATTTTGTTTTTTTTTCAGTTTAGGCAGTTATAACTACACATAATACAACAGATGTAATCTCAGCAATGCCCTGTACTGATGCAGAAAACATCGTTAAGATCATACCCAACACCCCTTGCACGAAACAGGATCATGACATTTACCTTCTAAATCACTTGCTACATCTTCAGATTAATTTGATGTGATTCATGTACTAAGACACACAAATCCCTCTGTAACACTGAGTTCTGCATTCTCCTTGCATTTAAATAAATTTCTGCTGTTTCGTCTATTCCACAAAACAGAAAATTTCCATCACATATATATTGTACTGTTTTTTTTTCTACTGAAGCTTTGCTCACAGCCATCCTTTGTCTGTATGCCATTGCTTGTTGCTGTGCCCTTCCCCAGTCTGTGTCCTATTGCAGACGTGCTGCACTCCCACTGTCTGTATCCCATTGCAGAAGCACTGCCCTCCTCCATCTGTATCCCCTTGCTGATGCTCTGTCTCCCCGTCTGGATCCATTAGCAGACCCTCTGCCCTCACCCATCAGTATCGCATTGTCGATGCTTTGCCCTCCCGCTGTCTGTATCCCATAGCAGACGCTCTTCCCTCCCCCTGTCTGTATCCCGTTGCAGACGCTCTGCCCTTTCCCTGTCTATCCCATTGCCGAGGTGCATCCCTCCCCAGTCTGTCTCCCATCGCAGACATTCTTCACTCCCCCTGTCTGTATCCCATTGCAGATACTCTGCCCTTCCCCCGTCTGTATCCAATTGCAGATACTCTGCCCTCGCTCTGCCCTCCGCTGTCTGTATCCCATTGCAGACGCTTTTCCCTCCTCCTGTCTGTCTCCCATTGCAGATGCTCTGCCCTTCCCCTGTCTGTATCCCATTGCAGACGCTTTCCCCTCCTCCTGTCTGTATCCCATTGCAGACGCTTTTCCCTCCTCCTGTCTGTATCCCATTGCAGACGCTCTGCCCTCCCCCCGTCTGTATCCCATTGCAGACGCTCTGCCCTCCCCCTGTCAGTGTCCCATTGCAGACGCTCTGACCTCCCCCTGTCTGTATCCCATTGCAGAAGCTCTCCCTCCACCGTCTGTATCCCATTGCAGACGCTCTGACCTCCCCTGTCTGTATCCCATTGCAGACGCCCTGACCTCCCCGATCTGTATCCCATTGCAGACGCTCTGTCTCCATTTGACATCTTATTGAATGACTATCCTGGTGCATGAGCAAACTGAGCTCCATCTCCTTCATCCGGTTCATTAGAATAGATTGCAATTTGTTGATGACCTCATACAGATCCCTGAAGAATTCCACTCGTTACAGCTTTCTAAACACAACATGAGTATTGATCTCTACTCTGTATTTCCTGACAGCTACCCAGGGCGTCCCTGCTTCTGCATAACAGCCTGGGATGGTTATATGGCGTTCCCCTGTGCTGTGAAATTTACTGAGTACTTCATTCTGTTTGGTGCGGCCTGTTTGGTGCAGCCCATTTTGCCGCAGACCCATTTAGGTGCAGACCCGTTTCAGCGCAGCTCATATTTATTCCTTTTCAGGTTTCGATAAAAGTATTAATCAAAGCAATAAAAATAAAAATAATGTTTATTCCCTTCAGTAAAAATGTTAAAAAGACACTTGAGTAAGTATAACATTGACTCAGAGTTTTATTTCAGAGCTAAAATGATAATTGGCCTTGCATTTATTCACATTGAAAACATTCCTGAAGCTATTGAACATTTGTCTGATGCGCTTCCAGATGAACTGCAGCCGCTGCTGGACTGGTTCGAGGATAACTTTGCAGGTAGAAGCTCACACAGAGGAAATGGTCGGCGTCCACCGCTTTTTCCAGTTGGAATGTGGAATTTATATGAAAGAACTTTAAACAATGAGGACAGAACAAACAATAATGCAGAAGCTGCCCACAGGAGATGACAGTGCGAACTTGATGTGGAACATCCAGTTATTTGGAAATATATTGACAGTTTACGCAAAGTTCAGAGGGGAAGGGACATTTACTATGAGCATTTGATAGCAGGGCACGATATTCCGTTGAAATTAAAGAAACAGATGCTAGAATACAAACACTCGTAAGAAGATTTAGTGAGAGAAATGATGTCGAGTATTTACTAGGGATTGCCCATAATTTTGAATGAACGTCATGTTTTAGATTTTTCGTAATAAACTTATATCGTTTATTTTTTCTTTTTAACATTTTTACTGAAGAGAATAAACATTATTTTTATTTTTATTTTTAGTCTTTCATTAATGCTTTTAACTAAGCCTGAAAAGTGAGAGAGATGAGATTGGAAATGCCAGCGAGTTTAAATTGAGAATTGCTCTTTACTGAACATTGCTGCTTCCTTGGTTGGTGGGACGTCGATGTTTCAGAATCTCCACACAAGGTGTCCTGGTCCTCTCTGGCTCTTTCCAGGATCCTCCCGACATGTCGAGGTAGAGGGTGGGGGAACGGATATCGGGCACTCTAAAACCCGGCTTGGCCCTTTATGTCATATTCCAGGATGTTTCTCCTGGAATGGGAGAAGAGAAGGGACGAAGTGAGGGTGGGAGTGGGTGTCCCTACTGTCAATGCTGGTATAGGGGAAGAGGGGAAGGGTGAGATGTCCGGAGGGAGTCTGACCACAGTCTTGTATCCATGCAGTGGTATTAGTGTGCGGCGCTATTGCGTCAGTGACAGAAAAAGTGGGGGAAGAAAGGTGCTGAAGTCAACAGTGAATGTGGTCGTGCTTGAGACTTATTTGAAGATAGAGTGTGAGCCTTGTTCGGAGGTATGTGTTAAAACAGATATACAGCGAGTGCGAGAGAACAGAAGAATATGGTGACACTTATCCTGGCAAAGTGGGGGGAAAGAATATTGATGCTTGTCCTGTATTGCTGACCAATTCTTCAGATCATCTCAGCGTTGAGGTGAGTCTCCCTGAACGTCTTGTCCAAGTCTATCGCTAATAACGCCACAGACCCTTTCCCTCACTTCCCACAGAATCAGTTTGGGTGGATCTTACAAATAGCAAGATGAAGCAAACATTAGTGTGTTACATATCAAAACTAAATCTGTCACGTAAATGCTTTACAACATATGCTATGAAAATTAGGTATGCAAGTATATGCAAGGGGGATCAATGACACAGTGATATTATCGCTGGGCTCTTAATCCAGAGACCCAGGTAATATTCTGGGGACATGAATTCAAATCCTGCCATGGCAGATGGTGGAATTTGAATTCAATATGTATCTGGAATCAAGCGTTTATGATGACCAGGAATCCATTGTCAATTGTTGGAAAAACTCATCTGGTTCACCGATGTCCTTGAGTGAAGGATACTGCTGTCCTTACCTGGTGTGACCTGCATGTGACTCCAGACTCAAGACAACGCTGCTGACTCTTAACTGCCCTCTGGCATGGGCAATAAATGCTGGTAATCCAGCGACGCCCTCATCCTGTGAATGAGTAACATATAATCGTGGAGCTGCAGTAATAATAGATGGTCTCAAATTGCACTGAAACTGCAGTGACTACTAATACTGTGAAGAAAAAACTTCCGTAAGTGTGTATTGGGTAGGTTGAACAGTACGTTGTGAACCAAACTGGAGAGCAGGTTATTTCAGATTTGGTGTTGTGTTGTCAGGAGGACTAACTAATAACCTTGCGCTGAAGCAGCTTTTGAGGAATAGTGAAATCAATATGTTGCATTTTTACACGGCGTCTGAATACAATATCGAATGATTGAACATTCTGGTCAAACATCATGGAAGCCCGGAGGCTAGAGGGTCAAGTACACTCCACTGAATTGGGGAAGTATAATATAACATTCAATGGGAGAAGCAATGATTGTGAGAGTCAGAGTCCGACAGCCCGGAGAAAGGCCCTTCAGCCCAAACTGTTCCATTCCAAACAAAATGTCCATGCACATTAACCCAATTCCCCTGCCCTTGCCCCATGTCCTTCTTTTTCTTTCCTATCCGTGTATTTGTCCAAATGCATTTTAAATTTTGTGAATTTAACCACTTCTGCTGGCATCTCATTCCGTGTATACCACTCTGTGTGTAAAAGAAGTTGCCCCTCAGTTCCCCTATAACTCTTTCCCCTCGGATCTTAAATTGATGCCCTCTCGTCGGTGGGTTGCTCAATCCTGTGGAAAAAAAAGACTGAGTGCATTCACTCTATCCATGCTTCCCATGATCTTATACACTGCTATCAGATCCCCCTTAGTCTCATACACTCTAAAGTAAAAACTCCTATGTTGCCCAACCCCTCACTGTATCTCAGACCATTGAGTCCGGGCAACATCCTTCTATATTTGTTCTGCACTATTTCCAGTTTAATAACATCCTTCCTATCGCAAAGTGAACAACACTGAACATAACACTATCAGTATTGCCTCACCAGCATCCTGTATAACTGCAACATAACTCCCGAATTTCGATACTCATTACTCTGACAGATGAAGGCCAGCGTGCCAAATGCCATTTTTCACTGCCCTATCTCCCTGCGACTCCACTTTCAGAGAACCTTGAACCAGAATTCCAAGGTCACTTTGTCTCAATACACTCCTTAAGACCCCACCATTCACCATGAAACTCCTACCTTGATTTGACTTTCTAAAATGCAAGAACTGACACCTATCTGTATTAAACTCCACTTGATATTTCTGGGCAAACTTCCTCATCGCCCCTCTTAAGCCATTACCTCAATTAGGGAAGGTACTGGCATCCTTACCTTCAATTCCAAACAGATTAATGTCTCCTGTCCCAAATTTTCACCGAATTATTTCAGACTGAACATTGTGAGGATAGATGGATTAAGATGGAGTCATTTTTCAAGAACCTGGGTCTTCCAGGAGTAACCCCTGAATAGGTGTTGTGCCTTAATGCACCATTGTCAGCGCAGGAGGTTGTGAAGCAGCTTTAGAATGTAAAGGCTCACGTTTCTGATGGATTTGCTCGTGAATTTTATACGTAATTTATACACCTATTGTCAGGGCTGATGTTTAGCACGTTCCGTCACTCATACAGTCACGAACCCCTCCCTCCATCCTTAAGAGAGGCTCATCTCTCTGATGCTGCAGAAAGGAAGACCCTGAAGGATTGTGCTTCTTACATGCCAATCTCTCATTTAAATGTTGGTTTCAAAATCCTGTCTGAGACCCGTGCATGAAAGCTGGAAACTTTGCTGCCTTCCGTTGCCAAAGAGGACCAAACAGGCTTTATAGATCTTCCGACAATACAAAGAGGTTACTCAATATGATCCAAGAGTGTCAACAACAATCTGTCCAGGGATTACTGATCTCTTTAGATGAGAGAAGGTATTTGATTGGGTTGAGTGGCCGGATCTCTTCTGTACATTAGAACGGTTTGGTCTGTGCAAAGTTTTTATCAAGTGGTTGAGGGTCCTTTACCGTGATGGTGTGACCAACCAGTAATATTAATATTTCTCCAGGCAGCCGATCAGGTTGACACCTTTCACCATTGTTGTTTACGTTGGTGATTGAGCCACTGGCGGGAGGCCATCTGTAGGGATACCAACATATCTGCCCCAGAAGTGGGATAGAAGTCACGTAAGATTATATTGTATGCAGATGAGGGTCTTTTCTTTTGTCAAAATTCGCAATTTCGGTAGATCATGTGATGCAATGCATTAATTCGCTTGTTGCCTTTCTGGACGATAAGATTAATTTTACAAAGTTGGAGGCCATGCCTTTGGGAGGTCTTAGAGAAATACCTGATACTGAGGGCAAATCCTGATTTCCTTTTAAATGGCCACGGGAGTAGTTTCCCTATTTCAGTATATTCATTGCATTTGTCTTTGATCATTTATTTAACGTGAACTGTATACATTTGTTTGACAAAATTACACAATTCGGATAGCTGTTATTAAAATGAATGTCCTTCCTCATTTCCGACACCCTGTGTGAATGCTTTCTTTGATATTTCCCATAGAGTAGAGTCATGTGGGCGGCACAGTGGTTAGCACTGCTGCCTCACAACGCCAGTGACCCGGGTTCACTTCCCACCTCAGGCGACTGACTGCGTGGAGTTTGCACATTCTCCGGGTGCTCCGCTTTCCTCCCACAGTCCAAAAATGTGCAGGTTCGGTGAATGGGCCATGCTAAATTGCCTGTAGTGTTAGGTGTAGGGGTAAATATAGGGGAGTCGGTGGTGTGTCGGTGTGGACTTGTTGGGCTGAAGGACCTGTTTCCACACTGTAAGGAATATAATCTAAGATGTTTCTAAGAAAAATAATGGCTGGTTTAGCTCTTTTATTTGGCACCATAAGCAATTCTTTATCAAGCTAACAAAATTGCAACTGCCCCACAGATCGTGGGGAGTTGATTTCCCCGATTAAAAACAATCAGTTCAATTTTTTTTCATCGTATGTGAGTGCCTGGGCTGCTGATGTCTCGGCATCAATATGGTATTGAGCCCTCTCAGACAAAGTGAACCCGTCTTAGTCTGTTATTCTTACATAAAATGACAACATTTATGCAGTATTGTCATTATCTAATGATGATCAATACTGTCAAAACTTGAAGGACAATGCGTCAGATCGACGGCAACACAGCCATAACCATATTTCTTACCCCTATAATTGGTATACCGTGTTGTCAACCGGGGATGATGGATTCCAGATTTAAACTGTTGGCAGCGAGGGGGGTACCTTGCTTGGGTGATTTAGAATTAGTAGAATCCCTACAGTGTGGAAACAGGTCCTTTGGCCCAGCAAGTCCACTTTGACCCTCTGAAGAGTAACCCACCCAGACCCATTCCCCTACCATCCTATATTTACCCTGACTAATGCCCCAACTTACAGATTCTTGAACACTATGAGCAATTTAGCAATGGCCAATTCATCTAACCTGCACATCTTTGTGACTGGGGAAGGAAACCAACGCAGACACAGTTGAGAATATACTAACTCCACACAACCAGTCACCCAAGGCTGCAACCAAACCCGTGACCCTGGTGCTGTGAGTTAGCAGTACAAACCACTGAGCCACCATGTCTTACTTGAGGGAGAAACAATGATATCATTTGATCAAATAACTCGTAAGTATGGACTACCGAGCAGAGACTTCTTCTGGTTTTTTTTTTTCCATATTAGAGATTTCATTAAAAAAGACTTTTAACAGACACTTATAGATCCGATACAGAGAAGTGGGTTCTTTTTGCTACGAATACCCTCTCTGTCAGCATCCTTTATCATGAGTTGGATAGTGTCCCCTCAGACAAGACTGTGCAGCTTCGTGACGTCTGTGCGAGAGAGTTGGGGGTTTAGATCTCTTCGGAGACATGGGAGGATATTTGTGAAAATGCTCGAAGGATTTTGATCTGTAATAGGTCCCATTCCATGCAGTTGAAAAATCTTCATAGGCCATTGCTAGACACCAGAGTTTCTCTCAAAATTCAAAGTGGGATTATCTTCAGAATGTACGAAATGCCGAGTGACTACAGGCACTCTTGCTCATTGCATGTGGTCCTGCTGCAAGCTTAGTATATATTGGAGCACTGTGTTAGGTGTAGTAGAGTGGGTTTTGGAGACAGAATTGGAGATGGACCCGGTTTCTCTTTTCCTGGGCCTGCACAGAGTATCTTACACAGATGCACATGGGGAAAAAAATCCTTACTTTCTGTGCTAGGAAAAATGTTGCCTTGGATGTCTGAAAACTCCTCGGGTCTTTTGGGTCTTTGTAAGCTCCTCATGGAAAATATCCCTTTGGACTTTCTCACCAGTATGGTGCACCAAAAAACAGAGATTAGTATAAGTCACAGAGTCATGGAGATGTAAAGCATGGAAACAGACCCTTCAGTCCAATCCATCCTTGTCGACCACATGTCCCAAACCAATCTAGTCCTACCTGCCAGCACCTGGCCCATAACCTTCCAAACCCTACCTATTCATTTACCCATCCAAATGCCTCTTAAATGTTGCACTTGTATCAGCCTCCCCCACTTCACCTGGCAGCTCATTCCATGCACGTACCACCCTCTGTGTGGAATAGTTACCCCGTAGGTCTCTTTTATATATTTCCCCTCTCACCCTAAACCTATGCTCTCTCGTTCTGGACTCCCCGACCCCAGGGAGTCCAGGCCAGTGTGCCAACAGCCTTCTTCACTGTCCTGTGTATTTGTGACTCAAATTTCAGACAACCGTGCACCTGATCTCCAACGTCCTTTTGTTCCACTACAGTCCTTAAGACCCTCTCATTCATCATTAAACTCCTACCTAAATTTGACTTTCCAAAATGCAAGATGTCGCACTTATCTATATTAAATTCCATTTGCTATTTCTCAGCCCACTTTCCCAGCTGATCAAGGTACTGCTGCAATTTCTGATAACGCTCCTCACTGTAAACGATGCCTCCAATTTTAGTGTCACCTGCAAACTTACTAACTTTGCGTTGTTCACCCTGGTCCAAATCATTGATATAGATGGCAAACAGCAATGGGCACAACACCGATCCCTGAGGCACTCCACTAGTCACAGGCCTCCAGTCCAACAAGCATAGCCATTTGCTTCATAACGTCAAGCCAATTGTGTCGCCAATTTGCCAGTTTACCTTGGAGTCCATGGGATCTAACCTTCTAGAGCGGCCCACCATGTGGAATCTTATCAAACGCCTTACTGAAATCCATATAAATTATGTCCACCACCCTGCCCTCGTCAAACCTCCTGGTCACTTCCTCAAAACACTCTACCAAAATTTGTAAGGCATGATCTCCACACACAAAGCTATGCTGACTGTTCCAAGTCAAACTCAGTCTTTCCAAATGCATGCATATCTTATGTCTCCAATCCTTCTCAAGTGGTTTCCGGAAACAGATGTGAAGCTTACTGGTCTATATTTCCCAGGCTTTTCTTTGCAGCCCTCCTGAATAAGTGCACAACATTTGCTACTGCCCAGTCTTCCGGGTCCTTGGCCCCTGAACTGTCTTATCTCGCCTCGTGCAGTGCTCTTAGATATATCTGGCCAGGACCAAGAGATTTATCTGACTTTGTGCATTCTAATGTGTCCAACAGCACCTCTACTGTCATATGGACTGTGCCAAGATATCGCAACTAACCTCCCAAAGGCCATAGGTCTTCGTGTCTTTCTTCATGGTAAATACAGAAGAAAAATTGAGGACCTCAACCATCTCTTGAGGTTTTACACATGCGTGCCTATTTTGGATTTTAAGACGTCCTATTTTCTATCTCTAGTTGTTCTTTTTCTTTACTATACTGAATTTGGATCTGCTCAGCCAAGGCTATCTCATACCCCACTTTAACCTTGCTGATTTCCTTCTTCAGTGAACTCCTCTATCCCCTGTGTTACTCCAGGGGTTGCCTAGATCCCAGCTGCCTGTACCTGAGTGATGTCTAATTTTTTGCTGGTCAGAGCCTCAATATCTCTTGTCATCCAAGGTTCTCTCTTCCAGCCTCACTTTCCCTTCACCCTTACAGGAACATATCGACCTTGAACTCGAGCTATCTCACTTTTGAAGCTCTCCCACTTGCCCGGGATTCTTTTACCTGGAAATAAACTACTCCATCAACCCCTGGAATCCCCTGACTAAGTCCAACAAAATACGCCATGCCCCAATTTAGAACTTGAATCTGTGGACCACTTTTGTCCCTACCATAACTATTATAAAATTAATACAGCTCTAGTCACTTTTCCCAAAAGGCTCCCCCATTTTACCTCCATCACCTATCCTGCCCTATTTCCAACAGTAGGTCGAGTTTGTCCCTTCCCGAGTTGGATCCTCTACATGCTGCTTGTGGAAGCTTTCCTGAACACGTTTAACAAATTACGTTCCATCTAAGTTCTTAATACTCTGGAAATTCCAATCTAGGTTAGGATAATTAAAATCACCTATTATGACAACCCTATTGCTCCTGCAAGTCTCGCCAGTCTCCCTGAATATTTGTTTCTCTAATTCCCATTGATTATTTGAAGACTTATAGTGCAACCACTATAACATTACCACCCCCCTCCCTTACTTCTTTGCACCATTCACAAAACGTCATTGGATATTACCTCAGTTATTTCATCTTTAAATACTAGAGTGATACGTGCCTTAAACAGAACTATTGGTATTTAAATTGTTTCCATTTACATCTCTTCCTCGCAGTGACTTTCACATTCGCAGCATCCCTTGTCAAGGAACAGTGGAGGTATAGAGCAGTAAATGGATGGGAACTGCACATCCTGTCACTTCCAGCATTGGTTGCATGTTTCTCCACACTGGGCAGTGATCTAACACAGTGTTACCGAACAATGCAACAGCCTGGGTTTATATATCAATGAACCAGTGCGGACTGCACAGCTCTACATGCTTGACATTTAGCCCAGGATTATAGATCCAGCATTGGTGTGGGCTGCACAGTGTTTCACTCTGGACATTGCTGACTTGCATACAGCTGTACACGAGCCGGATCTACACAGTGCTCCATCCTGAATATGTAATGGATGGGCTGGTTATGTGATTTGGATTGCGAATGTGAGAGTACTAAACATCTGACAATGCCTTTGTTTTGTGTTTTACTTCTTGTGATTGGACTCTTCAAATCTTGACTCATCCGGTTAGACCCATCTTCATCACTTCCTCAAAAAATACCACCGAGTCAGTAGGATGTGATCTCCAATGTACAAAGCCCTCTTCAGTCCTTGTCGTTCCAAATGCATGTACATCCTTTCCCTCAAAATCCCCTCCAACAATTGAGTCACCAATGACGTCAGGCTCACCAATCTATAGTTACCTGGTTTTTCCTTACTTTCTTAAATAATGACCCTATGTTAGCAGCCCTCCAGTCTTTTGACACCTCATCTGTTAAAATCAATGATACAAATATATAAGTGAAATGCAGAGCAATCTCTTTCCTAGCTTCCCACAAACATCTGGGATACAACTGATCAGGTCCCAGGGATTTGTTCACCTTTATTTGTTTTAAAATGTCCAACACCTCCTTGTAATATAGACACTTTTCAAGATATCACTATATATTTCTTCATTCTCTCGCTCTTGTAATCTCCTCCACATTAAATACTGAGGAGAAAAACTTGTTTCGCATCCCTTCAATCTCCTGTGGTTCTACACATAAAGTAGCCTTACTGATCTTTAAGGAGCCCTATTCTCTCCCTAGTTAATCTTTTGCCATTAAAGGATTTGTAGAGTTTCTTCAATGCCTTGTTAACCCTATTTCCAAAGCCATCTCATGTCCACATTTTTCTGGCCCGATTTCCCCGTTGACTATACACTTATTGCCCTTATACACCTCTCGGGACTCACTTGATAACAACTCTGTTTACCTTACATATGCCTCCTTCCTTACCTTGACCAGAGGATCAATATATCTAGCCATCCAGCACTCCCTGCACCCACCAGACTTGCCCCTCTCACTAATAGGAACACGTTGGCTCTGGACTCTCTGAAACCAAGTTTTCATGGCCTTGCATTTTCCAACCATCCCTTTACCTGCGAATAGGGTATCCCAATCAGCCTTTCACAGGGCTCGCCTAACACTTTCAAAATTGGGCTTATTCAAGGTTAGAACTTCAATGTTTACATCAGGTCTTTCCTATTCCAAAACTAATTTAAAACTAATGTACATGTGTCACAGACTTGAAAGTTAAATAAACACTTCCTGCCCCTCTGTAACAGGCTCGAGAGGGTGAATGGGCACCTCGTGGTCCTCTGTAATAGACTGGAAAGGCAGAATGGCCTCCTCCTGTCCTTATGTAACAGATCCGAGACATTAAATGACACAGCAACCCTAGGATTACGAACAACCGTTAAAGTGTATCTGATGGAGGTCCATCCCTTCCCAGTTACAGTAACACAACCAACACAATGTACTCCAGGTCCCCTCTCAGTAACACCTCATACAGCTGCAGTGACACATCTCTTTGTTTTGAATGAATCTGTTGGCAAAATGTACCAATATTCTAGATTTCCACCTTTTCAAGTAGCAACAGGCTAATATGGGCTAAATGGCCTTCTCTTATCCCTCTGTAAGAGGCCCATAGGGACAGAATTGCTTCGGCCTGTTGCTGAGCAGCAGTCTCAATGCTCCATCTCAAGGTTATGAAAGGATTTGGTAGCAGGGCCCTGAAAACCAGGAGTAGCCTCACACTGGTCAATAATATCATACTTTGTGTTGAGGTATCTAGAAACTTGCCCACTCGACTTTTTTTATGCAGCCGATCTGTTGTTTTATAACTGCCTCCTTTCATAAACAGAGTGGAATATATATAGACCCCTGCAGTGTTCTGTTAATACTCTCATATACAAGTTACAAAAAGATTATAAAGATTGATGTTCTATCCCTCAGCAATCCTCACCCATTCCATCCAAACCTAGTAAATGTTCCCTTTTATACTGATATGAAAAGTGATGTGTGGAACTGGTTAACTGAGCTGTTTGTTCAGTCATGATTTGGAGATGCCAGTGTTGGACTGGGGGTGAACAAAGTTAAAAATCACACAACACCAGGTTATAGTCCAACAGGTTTAATTGGAAGCACACGAGCTTTCGGAGCGCCGCTCCTTCATCAGGTGATAGTGGAGGACACAAATCTAAGGCACAGAATTTATAGCAAAAATTTACAGTGTGATGTAACTGAAATTATACATTGAAAAATACCTTGATTGTCTGTTCAGTCTTTCATCTGTTCGAATACCATGATCGTTTCATTTATTTCTTGTGTAAATCACAAAACCCTTTTTTTAAAAAAAGTTGCATTTTCAGGTTAACTGTAACATTGACTGTTACCTAGACAATATGTTCAAAGTGTTAGCCCCCTGTGTTCTCTTGTCTATGCCATGATGTTTAGATTGATTCTAATCTGAAAAGTGAGAATAGAGTTTTACATGAATTCCTGCAGTTTTTGAGCTCAGAGTTTTACATGAATTCATGCAATTTTTGAACATTGTACAATGTAATTCTGCAAGTACAAATACACCCCACAAAACATATGTGTGCATGAAGGTTCGTCTGTTTGTGTGTTTGTGTATGTGTGTTTTTCTGTGTTGAGGGTCGTGAGTGTGAGAGGGAGTGTATATGTGTGTGTAGTGATGTAGAGTCTCTTAAGTCTGTGAGGGGGTGCATACGTGAGTGTGGCAGTCTGTGTGCGTGTCTGGGTGGGGGCTGTGAGTGTCTGTAAGAGAGAGTGTATATGTGTGTGCATGAGTGTAGTGTGGTCTCAGTTTCTGAGCGGATGCCTGTGTGAGTGTGGGTGTCTGTCAGGGTGTGTGGGAGTGTCTGTGTGCGTGTCTGTGTACATGTGTGCCCGTGTGTATGAGTGTGTATAGGAGTGCCTGTGTATGTGTGCGTGTAGTGGTGTCTGTGTGTGTATAGTGCAATGGTGGTCACCTGTAATGTGACATGACCCCAAGATCCCGGTTGAAGCCCTCCCTATGGGTACCGAAATTAGCTGTCAGCCTCTGCTCGGCCACTTTTCGCTGCTGCCTGTCCTGAAGTCCGCCTTGGAGGATGGTCACACGGAGGTTGGAGGTTGAATGTCCTGGACCACTTAAGTGTTCCCCAACTGGGATGGAACACTCCTGTCTGTTGATTGTTGTGCGGTGCCCATTCATCTGTTGTCGTAGCCTTTGCTCGGTTTCCCAGTGTTTGTTCAGTGACTGTGATTAATGCCAATCTCCATTGATTCTAATTATCCAAGTGGAGGGTTTTAATGATAAATGGGCGCCGTTCAATGTGTTATCCCATAACATGAGCGGGAGCATCACCGACAGCACTGATAGGGATCAGCAGATCCAGAGAGAGGGGGAGGAGAGATCCGAATCTGAAAACATTAGACTGGAATGTTCCAAAAATGGATCAGATGAATGAATCAATTGATGAATCATTGGACTGGCATGTTCCAACAATAGACAGGAGTTTATCCAATTATGTTTGGTATCTTTCTGCATTTTATTGGTGGTCATTATCATTGCGGATCTATTACGCTCTTCTCATTGTTCAATATTTTTATTATCCTTTCCTCGGTATGTTTGGCGTTCCTGGTAAGTGTCACTGTCAAGTTTTTGTTTCTCTATAAACTAGATATGACTGTATTACTGGTCTTTCATATAGTCTACACTTCTTGTCGCTATTATTGTTCCTCCTGAAACTCTCAATCCAGATATTCACTCTACAGACCACTACTAACTTCATCAATGAACGTGTTCAATTACTGTCTCCCTCTCTGCTCTGGCAGTGTTACTCATGGGTCTCTATGTTGACCTACTCAGCTCCAGCGTAGAACTACAATTTATTGTATCATGGCCTTTGTTATTTAAATATTAACAGCATGGAGGTCACTCTCTACTGTTCTGGTTACAAACTCCACTTCCTTCCACTGTTTCCATCCCATCCCTGGCCAATATCTGCAGCTGAAGCAGACAAGTCACAACTGTGTGTGGTCCCTTTGACAATTAGCTCATTCTTCACATCATTCCCTGGCCTTTTCACTCCTGACTATATTGCACTGGTTTATTCCATCTGCTGTTTGAATCTTGAGCTATGAAATACAGTCTTAATGAAGCCAATAATCTGCTGCTGCCGCTCCCAGCTTCAAACCTGCCAAAGCAAATCTGCTTCGAACTCACGCCAAACTCCCATCCATCTGTCATTCATGTGCACGCCGATGTATATTGCTATTGTGACTGGCAATGACTTTATTTTAACATTCTCAAACACATTACCTCATCTGTCCATGAAACTTCCCTCGCTCCCTTTCTGTTGATTAACAAAAAGCCTGCCAGTTGTTCGTATTTAAAATAGTTTCCTCCATGTGCGTTCCTTCTCAAACAATGAGTTTCATATTCAACCACGCCTATCGCGCACGCACACACACGCACTCTCTCTCTCAGTTTCTGATGAGCACACACACACAATCGCAGCAAACCTTCCCATTGTAGGCAGTAACCTGATGCGAGTATGGTTAGAATACGATAGTAAAGTTTGCAATACTCTCTATGCTGGGCAGATAGTGCAGTTTACTGAGCAACACACTAGCATGGTCTGCACAGCTCTCCATGCTGGGCTGTCATCTTGTCCCAGTTTATGTTGTTTGTGGTGTTCTATGAAGCAGATTGAGAATTTGATGTAACAAACCATTCCAGCTGATGTGACAATGCCTTTATTCGATGTTCTCATTCTTGTCATTTTACTCTCGAAGATCTCACTTCTCCAGTTAGTCCCACTGACCTGTCTGATTCCCCATATTTCCACAACATATTTTCCGTTAATTAACTGTCTGTTTCTGTCTTTAATGTGAATCTTTCTCTCCCTCTGTATTTTTCCCTGGGTTTAGCTTTTGGTTCCCTAGTGTATCAAGTGCTGGCATTGAGTAGTTCAGAAAGAGTGAAATGGTGTGTTTCAGGCTGTTGTTCACTTCGCGGTATATCCCATGTGATGGTCCATGGACAGGGGTGTTTTAGAAGTTATGAGACACATCCTTGCAACTTGGTGTGTACCTGAATTTGTCGCTCTCCGGTGACCTTGCGATCAGTAACACAAGAAAGTCCCTTAAGTAAAGGACCAGGCATCTAAATTGTGTGACAATGCTGTCACGTTTCTTAAAAAAAAAAGATTTTTTTCTCCTTTTTAAAATAAGAGATCTTAAAGGCCAAACTGCCTACTGAAAACGGCTCAAGTAAATAACTTACGACGCTTTTAGGGTTTATAATAAATAGCAGTAACAACGGCCTCGTAACTTATCCCAAGCTGCTACTCTCTCTGAAACCTGACTTGATGCTGTTTCCTCCTGGATTGGAGAACTGTATGAAGTATGTATGTCTGAATGTTCCTTTTTACCAAGGGGTGTGTCTATGGAATGTTAGTATATTGGAACAGGTCATCTATAGAAGGTATTATATCCATTACTCGGTTAAGGTTTCCAATAATAAAATTATTCTAAATTCCTCGTCATTTTGAATGGATTTTCATTAGAGTGTTTAAATATATGGTGTTTTGCTTAATGGTGGGTGGGTTTGACTAGTAGCATCACATCTGGAAAACCTAATTCACATCTACCATTAAAATAAGAAAAGGGTGGCATCCAAGTTACCCTCTTAAACTGGTTTGAGGCAGTCGAGTTGGTCTATAGCAAACTGGGGACTCTTGTCTGGTTCTAAATTGATAACACCAAATTGGGTTTAGAATTACAATCCCTACAGTCTGCAAACAGGCCAATAGACCCAACAAGTCCACACCGACCCTCCGAGGAGTAACCTACCCAGACCCATTCCTCTACCCTAATATTTACCCCGAAAAGGATCCTAACCCACATACATCCCTGAAAACTATGAATAATTTAGCATGGCCTATTCACCTGACATGCACATCTTTGGATTGTGTGAGGAAGCCAGAGAATCCAGAATAAGCTCATGCAGACACTGGAGATTATGCACCGGGAGATTATTCGGTACAAAGGTCGCGTATGGTAGTTGTTAGTGTCTTTTGTTCCGGATGTTGAATTCGGCGGGTTTAAACAGTGTTTTGTGTATTTAGATTCTTTCAGTCACTAAGAGTTCTCTGGGTGTGGAAGAAGTAAACTTGGGGGTTTTACAAAAGGTAATGAAGGCAAAGCTGTAGGAATTGACAGACAAGCTGGATTTGGGTTTGCTTTTGTCTGTGCGAAAATGAGAGATAATTACAGCTATAGTTCCGGAATTACATTGGACGGAACCGCCATCAGACGTTTTCGAAATGGCTAGAATTCAATTTCAAATGAGGCACTTTGAACATAAGAAGGAATTGAAAGAGTTTAAATTATGATGAAAAGTAGAAATAAAAGAAAAGGAAATGAAGAAGAAAGAGAGGAAAGGAGAGAAGAAAAGCAAAGAGTTCCAACTTAAACAGTTAGCAATTAGAGAGGAAAGTTGACATAGAAAGCGGAGATCCAGGTAGACGGTAGGCTGGATGAGGAGGATAGTGAGGTTGAGCAACCCTGTAATAGCCAATGGCCTAATGAGGTTCTGTTTAAATACACCCAGGCATTATCTAAATTTGATGAGAAGGATGGGGGAGCCTTTTGAATTTCATTTGAGAAAGCGGCTAAACTAATGCAGTGGCCAGTAGCCACCTGGATTTAGTTGATCCAAACAAAGCTGGTAGGTATTTGCATCCCTATCGGAGGAGGTATCTGGCCAGTATGGGGTGGTGAAGAAAGCCATCTGAAGTGCAAATGAGCTTGTGCTAGAAGCCGACAGTCAGCGTTTCAGGAATCTAGAAAACGGTCCCTGGTTAAACTCACATTGAGTTTGAAAGGATAAAACAAAGTAATTTTGAATAGTGGGTAAGGGTATTAAACACAGAGCAAAGCTATGACACTGTTAGAGAGATTCTTATGTTGGAGAAGTTCAATAATTCACTTCCTGCAATCGTGAGAACACGTGTGGAAGAGCAGTTACAACGGCAAGATTAGAAGCTGAAATGGCTGATGATGATGATTTGGTTCAGAAATCAAAGTTTGGTTTATGTGAGGCATGGAGAAGAATGTGCGAGATCTTAAAATATATACCTGTGAAAGTAAGCTTTACTGGCATAGGCCAGGAGTAGCAGGGAAAGAGGTTACAGCATTAAGAGGTACAGAAGCATGTCACTCTTTTATGCTGAGACATGAGGAGCTATGTCATTCAGAAGGACTGTTGGAGAGATGAGAAGTGCTCCATTATGTAACGTGTGGTTGGACTGTCCAGTGGAATCATCAACAGATTTATTCCACAATGGGAAGGAGGTCTTGAGCTTTTTGTTGGCGTTACAACGTTTCAGCATTTAAATCGCGAATAACATACATAAGCCAAATCTTTATCACTGATCGTGAACCCTTAAAATTTTGGAGAAGTTTAGGGAAGGAAACACCAGTCTGTTTCGATTGAGCTTATTATTGCTGCCATTCAATTTCAAATTATACAGGTGACAGGGCGAGGAAACCTAAATTTTGACACGTTTTGGAGACTTGGATGAAGAAAGACAAAGGCATTCTGTTGCAGGAGTAAAATGATTGAAATCTAATCTAGTTGTGAACATTTGTATGGTCAGAGTCAATGCTTTATATATATATAAGGAAGTCTAGGGGGTCTAAAATGAATCCACACTTGTATATTGATCGATTATTTCATTAAAGGTGGAGTCGCGAGGATACTATCACTGTAAAAAGGTTATTTTCTTTCGGATTTTTTTTGAATAGAGGTTTTAAATGCAGAGGTGCAGAACTGCTGTCTGAAAACAGTTAAAGCAAATAATTGAGAAAGCTTTTAGGTTTCATTAAAGCGGTGGTAAGAATGGAAGGGCAGTGGCCAGCACTTCCAGACCAGGTTTCCTCATTTTGTTTTTAGCTGCAGCATTCAGAAGCTGTTGGGGATTCTAGAAGGGTTGGAAGTTTCAATACATGATCCCCAGCTGCTTTTCTCTCTGAGATCTCTGTTGATGCTGTTTCCCCCTGGATTGGAAAACTGCTGTAAGGATCTGTATTTGAATATATCTTTGGGCCAAGCAGTGTATACCAGGAAGGTACGGTATCTATTGTTTGTGTAAGTGTTCCAACATATAAGCAAACCCGAAATTTTCTTTTCTTTGATTGTATTTTAACTAAAGCATTTGAATAGATTATATTTTGCTTAATGTCGAGTGGTTTGACCAATTGCAACATATCTGTAAGGCACACTTCCCATCTATATTCAAAATAAGGAAAGGTTTGGATCTAAACGGACTTCTTTCAATATTTTGCGGGGATATGGACTGGTCCACAACACTTGTACCAAGTGGTTTCTGACTGGCTCCTGTAATTGAAAAGTTAGTCCAGCAGCTGGGGATGGTTTGCTGGAGGTTGTGCTGTGAGCTGCTTCCGACATTCAGGGAGACCTGAGGATTTGGTGACCCAACTCTGGATGGAGCCTGGGGACTGTAGTTACAGCATCTGGGTCTGTAACATGAACAATAAATGGAGCAGAGGCTGCAGAGAGGGGAAGCTCTGAAACCACGGCGTCAGTGTGTGTGCGGGGAAAGGGATCTGTTATATCCACCCCGGGTTTTCCAGGAACAGCTTCCCAAGCTCCACTTAACCAAGGAGCAGAGTGTGAGGGGCCCTGACTGAACAAGGAGCTGGTCATAGAATGGTGTCACCTCCTTCAACACGACCTGCAGCTTCACACCAGGGGGAGGAGGATGCTGCCAGTGACTGTGAGGGTCACTGTTTCATTCAGCTTCTATAATCCAGAACTTTCCAGGCAGGACGAGGTGACATATCCATCATCTCCCAGTATCTCAACATCAATGTCACCATTCGGTGAAGGAGCATATATATGGTGGATGAGGTATATAGATTGTTTCTCCCTCAGCAGGGAGCTGCCGGGTGTATTCAGTATAGTGGGTTTGCCGATGGTGTACATGGCATCTGCAGGGTATCCATGTCATTGGGGAGAGGTAGAGGAACTGAAGGAGTTCTCTCTCTATTAATGTTACAGTGTGCCCATCACAGTGCATCATATTGGTGAATACCCACTGTCCTGGCAGCAGTCATGGCCTGTTCATTCAGAAGCAGTCAGCCATTCCCATCGTCATCGGGTCTCCGCGTAGAAAGAAATGAATATATCTTGGATAAAGGCCGTCTCCTTGATGCACGTTTCAAAACACCATCACCATCATCAACCACATCAAAGTATTCCATGTGTTCGGAGAGCAATGGGGTCACTTGGAGTGTCTGGGAGCTGAGGATCAGGGATGGAGCAAAACCTCCCATGTCTGAACGAATCTGAGTGGACCCCCCAGGACACAGTATCATTAAGTCCTGTAATCTCTCTCCATTTTAGTAACATATTGCTTTCCATTATTCCTGTAAATGAAATGACAGGTTATATCATGTTAAATTCCACCTGCCAAACTATTATCTATTATCTTTACCCCTCTGAATCTACTTGCAGACTTTCCACCCTCTCTTGGTAATTTAATCTCTTGCTTACCACAGCGACATCACCAAACTCAGTACCTGTATATCTGTTCAATTTCTCTTCATAAGACAAACACTTCAAACATGGAATCAATCTAATGAAGTTCCTCTGAATTGCCTCCAATGGAAATAGCTCATTCTGCAGGACACCCAAACTGTACTCCAGTTGCAGCCTCACTAATGCCTTGCATAGCTACACCAACACTCCCTACCTTTCTACTCTATCCTTTTATAAATAACCACTGAAATTATGCTTGCAGTTCTCATTACGACAGTACCCGCAGGCAGGTTTTCTATGATATGCAAGCAGACACCCAGATCCCTCTGCACCTAAGCACTTTGAACTTTCTCTCCATTCAGATAATAATTTGTCTTTCTATCACACTGGCCAACTTGAATAGCCCCATATTTATTCACTTTAATTTTCCTTGCCAAATGTTGGCCCGTTCACCCAACCTATCCATATAGTTTTAAAATCTCTTGCATCATCATTCTGAAGTAATTTCCCACCAATGTTAGTGTCATGTGAAAATGTGGCATTGTATCTTCTATCCCATCAACCGAGTACAGTCATAATATCGATCGCAAATGGTTGAGGCATGAAAACTGAAATCAATGGCACCCCACAAATTGCATTTGCCAGAAGAATATGACACACTTATTCCATCTGACTCCATTTTGTTGGATAACCAATCCTCCATCCAAGATAATACATTACTCCTAGACCCATGTTGTCTCATCTTACCACTTACTCTTTGGAGAAGCGATTTATCCGATGCCTTCAGGAAGACGAGATATGTTCTATCTCCAGGATTCCCACGATCCACCTTGTTTGTGACATCTTCAAATAACTCAACCAAATAATTGAAACACGATTTAGCCTTCATAAAACCATGTTGACTCTGACGAATTGTGGTTTAAGTTTCCAAATGTCCTGAACAATGGATTCTAATAATTTGCCTTAAATTACAACAGTTTATTGTTACACTTTAGTCCCGAATGTATGCCATTATTACAATTTCTTCCCTTTCGAAAACCTTTACTTTTTCTTTGAATTCCTGTTTAATGGGCACAAGGCTTTCAGAGATCTGCTCCAATTGCTGTGTAAGACTCATGTGTGACTGAATGGAGTCATCATGCTGCTGATGTACAATATCGATGGGCTGACGTCTTTGTGGTGTTCCCATGTTGTCGTCTCCAAGGCCAGAATAACCTCATCCTGTTGATGCTTTAGAGGATTGGGAGATTATGGAATCTTCCTGTTGTTGTGTAACATTTTAAAGGGCTGATGGGTCTTCTCATACTTCGCCATCACAGGTGGATATACTGAACGGTCTCCTCATGTATCCTGAAGATGGGACCGAGGGATTGATTGGTCTTCTCTCCTTCCCATACAACAATCACGTGTCTAAATTACCTCTTCCTTTCTCATGAAAGAAGTCTCAGATAGTTTTTATCCTTATCCAATTCCCTTGCAATAGGCTCGGTGGGTCTGAATGGCCTCCTGTTATCCCAGTGTAACAATCTCCAGTCAATGTGTGACCTCTTCCAGTTCCTATGTTACATACATGAGGAGGCTGAATGGACTGATCCTGTTGCTGTTTAACAGGATACTGGTGCAGCATAGGCTCGAGTGGCTGATTGGCCTCCTTCTGTCAGTGTATATCAGGCTCCAGGGGCTGAATAGCCTCGTCCTGTTTTGGTGCAACAGGTTTGAAGACCTGAATATCCTCCTGTTGTTATTGTGTAACAGGCTGGAGAACGGAATGGATTCCTCCACTATCTGTGTAATTCACTTCACATGTTGAATCCTTCTATCATCTATTTTCAAATAAGATCATTTCAATTTTTGTAAACTCCAATGGCTACTGGGTCAACCTGATCATCCTTTCATTATAAGTTAGCACCTTCATTGCAGGAATCAGTTGAGGGAACCATCTCTGAGCTGCGTCCAATTTAAAACATCCTTTCTTCATTGAAGAGATTAAATCTGTACACACTACTCCAGATGTGATCTCACTAAGACCTTGTACAGCAGCAGCAATACTTTACCAGCCTGCTTTAATGTTCCCACCCAGCTCAGAGATGTCTCAGCTCTCTGGGGGAATACAGAGCATTGTTGGAAGATCATTGTCCAAAGGGGGTGCGACGCGGGAGGTAGCTGGGATTGCGATAGGTAGATGAAGGTGAGGTTGAAAGTGATAGGTGATTAAGGGAGACATAACGCCTCATCTGCTGCAACCATTAAACCCAATGTGGTCTTCTCTACATTGGCGAGGCAGGAGGTCAACTTGTGGATCATTTCAGCGAACATCTCTGGGACAGCCAGACTGAACAACTCCATCGCCTTTTGGCTGAGCACTTTAAATCCCCTTCCCACTCTGCCAAGGACATAAGGGCACTGGGCCTGCTCTATCGCCAAACCCAAGACACCAGAAGCCTGGAGGAAGAAAGCCTCATCTTCTGTCTTGGGACCTTCCAAACACAGGGGGTCATAGTGGATTTCTCCATTTCCTCTAATCCCACCTTATCCTACTCCAAACTTCCAAGTTAGCACCGCTCTTTTGAATGTTCCTATGTGTCCACCTTCCTCCCGATCAATCTGGTCCATCCTCCTCTCCGACTATCACTTTCAACCTCACCTTCATCTACCTATTAGATAAAAGGAGGCAGCTTAGAAAAATGCCAAGTGTTGCAGTGAGCCAGTGGATTCAGAGAAATGTAGGACCCAGCAAAGGATGACCAAGAATCTGAGAAAAAAATCAAAATGAGAAAAAGCGGGCAAACGAAAGAAAAACATAAAGACTGCTAAAAAGCGTCTATACTACTTGAAAAAAAAATAAAAAAACAAGGTCAAATGTGGAACAGTTGGTGTGCGTTCAGGATAATTTACTGCAGAGAACAGAGAAATCGCAGAGAAAAGAAACAGTTTCTTTGCGTCTATCTTCATGGAAGAATGTCCAGAAAATCTTCCAGAAATACCAAGTGACCCTGGGACTTGTGTAAGTAAAGTCTAAGATCATTCTTATCTTTGTAAAGAAAGCTGGATCGAATATTTATAAATCTGACAGACTAGATGTACTTGATACAAGAATTTCAGAGGAAGCAGCAATAGACATATTGATTGCATCGAGGATTTTCACTTTATTTTCCGACACATTCCCGAAAGGCATTTAGCCAATCTGGATCAGGCAAAGGTTATAAATATTATCCAACAGTTTAAGAAATGTTGAATTTGGAGAGTGGTGAACGACAGACCAGTTATCTTGTCACCCGCAGTCAAGTATCTGTTGGACTCGATAACAAAGAATATGCTACTAGACATATAGAAGGTAATAACATAACTGGGGAGTGTGAGAATGTACTGATGAAAGGAAACCCAGAAGTGGCAAACATATTTTTGGAATGGTTTGAAGATGATTCTTGTGGACATAGGCAATGATGAACCATTGGATAACGTACAGTTGGATATTCATGAGCTTTTTCTAAAGAACTCACACTGTAAGTTCATAAGAAACATTAAACCGAGAGATATTGGGAAGAATATATGCCACTGGGAAAGTAAAAATTCAGTTTACAGTCATGTGAATCTAATTGGAAGATAGAGGATGTCGTGCACCAGTTGCATCGAGCGTTGGTGAGACTAAACATAGAATATTGTGTATCATTCGGAGTCCCAATCTAAGAAAGAATATATTGACTACAGAGGAACTTTAAAAGGTATTATCCAGATTAATCCATAAAATGGCAAGATTGTCTGACTGGGAACCTCAGCCTGTAATCTCGAGTTTCAAAACATGAGAGTTGATTGTAGTGACTCTGAGAAACATCGAAAGGACTGAATAACAGAGGGACATGGAGAAGTACAAGTAGGCGAGATCTGGGAGAATACCATGATATTCTACACAGACAAATAGGACAGAATAATCAGCAAACAGCTAGTGTCCATTAGAAACCAAAGGGGCAATCTGTGTGTCAAGCTGGAGAACATTGATAGATTGTTACATGAGACCTTCTCATCTATTTTACTTGGGAGAAGGAGGATGCAGGTACAGAATTCAAGAAGATGGACTAGGAAGCTCTTGAACAGATTGATGTAAAATACGAGCAGGGATTTGAGGTTTTGTTCTGTACAAATTTGGACCAATCTCCATGTCTGAATGAGTTGTATTACAGGCGGTTGTTGGGGTCAAAGGAGGAAAGACACTGACTGAATATTTTAATTAGAATCTGACCATAGGGGAGGTACCAGAGAACTAGAGAACTGCTAATACAATTCCACTTCACAGTAAGGGTGGGAGAGATAGACCAGGGAACTATAGACGAGCGAGTATTAGATCACTGTTAAGGAAACTACTGGATAAAATAGGTAAGGGCAAAATCGAACTCTAATCAGAGTCGCAAGGTTTGATCAGGGATAATCATCATGACTTTATCAGAAGGAAGTCACATCCATTTGATTTGATTGAATTAGTTTGAGGAGGTAGATTATTTAGTTTTGTAGGAAGGCCTTTGACAAATGTCCACCTGGGAAACTGAAAAATAAAGTAAAATCTCACAATATGATGGATAACTTGGCAAGTTACAACGAAAATTGTCTTAGTAGCAGGCAACAGAGGGTGGTGGGAGAAGGCTGTTTGTGTGACTGGAAACCAGTGTCCCCTGGTGTACCACAGAGATCAGTGTTGTGTCCCTTATTCTTTGTGTTATTCATAACAAAATATAGATCTGAATGTGGAGGGGGCTAGGTGGAGAGTGGGGGAGGTGTGATAAGTAAGTGTATGTTTGACATAAAGATTGGCTGAGTGGTTAGCAGTGAGTGAGAAGGCCTTAAGTTTACAGGAAGATGCAGATGAAATGGTCAGATGGGCACATCAATGGCAGATGGAATGTAACCCTGATAAATATGAGGTGATGCACTTTGGGAAATGGAACCAGGCAGGGGAGGACTCAATGAATGGCAGCACACTGGGAAGCTCAGATTGTGCTTCTCCACACATCCCTCAATGTGACTGGACAGGTTAATGCTTAAAAATGTGTTGCTGGAAAAGCGCAGCAGGTCAGGCAGCATCAAAGAAACAGGAAAATCGATGTTTCGGGCAGATTCCTGAAGAAGGCTTATGCCCGAAACGTTGATTCTGCTGCTCCTTTGATGCTGCCTGACCTGCTGCGCTTTTCCAGCAACACATTTTTGAAACTCTGATCTCCAGCATCTGCATTTCTCACTTTCTCCTGGACACGTTAATGGGCTAGTTAAGAATTGGACCTTGGGTGTAGCGTTTCCTAATCAGGGTGTAGATTATAAGAGCAATACAGGGCTTTGGTTCGGCAAAAATGGAGTACTGTATGTAGCTCCGGGAACCACATTCCAGGAAGGATGTGATTGTACTGGAGAGGGTGCAGAGGTGATTCACCAGGATGTTCCCTGGAATGGATCATATCAGCTATGGAGAGAGGCTGGATAAGCTCGGGTTGTTTACTCTGGAGCAGCGAAAGCTGAGGAGTCAGTGATTCAGACGGATAAGTTTATAAGCGACACGGACAGGGTGGATAGGCAGCAACTGTTCCTTTTAGTCAGAGGGTCAAGTACAAAGGAGCACACTTTTACAGTGGGGGCAGCACGGTGGCACAGTGGTTAGCACTGCTGCCTCACAGCGCCAGAGACCCGGGTTCAATTCCCGCCTCAGGCGACTGACTGTGTGGAGTTTGCACATTCTCCCCATGAAGAGTTTGAGATTCAGAGATGATTTAAACATTTTTTCACCTCGAGGTCTGGGGTTCGGGGATTACTTCCTGAGAGGGGAATGATCACCTCACAATCGTTAAAAAGTACTTGGACGAGCAATTGGAAGTGTCATAATATTCCAGGCTATGGGCCTGGTGTAGGAAAGTGGGACTAGTATAGATCGTGCTGCATTTCTGTTGGCACAGAGTCTATGCCCCTGTGAGTATATGGTGTGGAAGGTCAATTATTGAGCAGTTTAAGGCAGGAATTGATGGATTTCTGAAGAGTTATATTCATAAGGGTTATCAGAATGAACTGTATTAGCTTGTTAAATTATGTCAATGTGAGAAATATGAGAAAACAAGTGCAGTTTCCTTACAGTTTGAAACCAGAGAATGGAGAATGGGGAACAGGGAAATGGCAGAACTATGAAGCCACTACTTCAGTTCTGTCTTCACAGAACTTTCTAACAATACAAGGAAAACCGAGTCTGGTGTGGGAAAATGGTAGAGTACATGGAACAATAAACATAGTCAGTAAATGGTTCAGCAGAAATTATTGTTGTTGAAAGTAATGGTCATAGACAACACCAACATAGATTTATGAAATGGGAATTATGTTTGATAAACAAACTGGGAGACAAATGAAAGAGAATCAATGGATGTAAAACATTTTGATTTTTAGAAAAATGTTGGTAAAGCTCCAAGCCCAATTTGCAAAATCAAATCTGAGTGGATTGGGGCTAATATATGGACATGTTTCTAGAATGGGACAGCTGGCAGGAAACAGTGAATCGAAATAAACAGACTCAACAAGTAATAGCCTGACATTTTCTGAAAGGTATGATTCGGTGCGTATGACTATGTCCCAGACTCCCCATTACCTTCCCCAGATATCTCCTGTCTCATCAGCATGACGGACACAGCAGACGTGGCGGCACAGTGTGATACAGTTGGAAGGGAATTGCTCTTGGAGTCCTCAACAGTGACTCCGTATCCCATAAAGTCTCATGGCATTAGTTTGCACATGGGAAAGGAAACCTCCTGCTGATTACCATGTACCAGCCTCTCTCAACTGATGACTCAGTACTCCTCCATGCTGACCAATACTTGGAGGAAGCACTGAGGGTAGCACGTACGCAGGATGTACTCTGGGTGGGGGATTCCAATGTTCACCACCAACAGTTTCTCAGCTACAGCATTACTGATCGAGCTGGCTGGGTCCTAAAGGATATAACTGGCGGCAGGTGGTGAAGGAACCAACAAGAGGAAAATACATCTTGAACACAGCCTGACTAATCTGCCAGTTACAGAAGTATCTGTCCATGACAGTATCGGTAAGAGTGACCACCGCATAGTCATTGTGGAGATAAAGTCACACCTGCACATTGAGAATAACCTCCATCATTTGGGTGGTACTACCACAGTGTATAAGTTAAGGCTGATGCATTCGCAACAATCTTCAGTCAGAAGTGCTGAGTGGATGATCCTCCAGTTGTCCACAGCGATTCAGTTACCAGTCATCAGCCAATTTGATTCAGTCCACGCGATATCCAGAAATGATTGGAGATACTGGATACTCCATAGGGTCCATAATCTGACAATATTCTGGCAATAGTACTGAATACATGTGCTCCAGAACTTGCCACTCCCCGAGCCAAACTGTTTCAATACAGTTACAACAACGGCTTTCCCGATTATGTAGAAAATTACCAAAGTATCTCCTGTATATAAAAAGCAAAACAAATCCAATCCGGCCAATTACCACTTCATCAGTCTACTCTCGATCATCAGGAAAGTGGTGGAAGGTCTCAGTGCTTTTAAGCAGCACCTGCTCAGCAATAACCTGCTCAATGACGCCCAGTTTGGGCTCCACCAGGGCCACTCAGCTCCTGACCTCATTACCGTGGTTCAAACATGGACAAAAGAGCTTAATTACAGAGGTGGGGTGATAGTGACAGCCCTTTAAGTCAAGGCTGCCTTCTACCAAGTGTAGTATCAAGGGGCCTTAACAAAACTGAAATCAATGGGTATCAGAGGCAAACTCCCCGCTGGTTAGAATCGTATCTGACACGTAGGAAGGTGGTCATGGTTGATAAAGGTCAGTCAACTCAGCTCCAAGTCTGCAGGAGTCCCTCGAGCAGTGGCCGAAAACTTCTTCAGGACTGCTTCATCAATGACCTTCCTTCCATTTTAAGGTCAGAAGTGGGGATGTTCGCCAATGATTGTACAATGTTCTGCAACATTTGTGGCTCCTCAGATACTGAAGCAGTCCATGTTCAAATGCGACAAGATCTGGACAGTATCCAGGCTGAAAAATGGCAAGTAATATACAGGCCCCACAAATGCTAGACCATGACTATCACCAATAAAATACAATCTAACCTGCCCCTTGGCATTCAATGGTGTTACTATCAGTGAATCCCCCAGTATCAAAGTCCTCGTGGGTAATCATTGCTCAGAAACTCACTGGTCTCACCACATAAACACAATAACTACAAGAGCAAGTCAGGAGCTAGGAATACTGTGGTGAGTAACTCACATCCTGATTTCCAAAAGTCTGTCCATCATCTACAATGCATAAGTCAGAAATGTGATAGAAGACTCCCAATTTGCCTGGATGAGTGCAGCCCCAACAACACTCAAGAAGCTTTATACCATCCAGGACAAAGCAACCAGTTTGATTGTCCCTATATCCACAATGCTCCACCATCAACGCTCAGCAGCAGCAGTGTTTTACTATCTATATGCTGCAGTGAAATGATTCATCAAAGATCCTCAGAGACCATCTTCCCAACACACGATCACGTCCATCTAGAAGGACAAGGGCTGCAGATGTATGGAAGTACTATCATCTTTAGGTTCCCTCCAAGCCATTCACCATCCTGACTTGGAAATATATCACCGCTCCTTCATAGCCGCTGGGTCAGATTCCCGGAATTCCCTCCCTAATGGCATTGGAGGTCAACAGCAGCAGGTGGACTGCAGCGTTCAACAAAGCAGCTCACCACCACCTTCTCAAGGACAACTAGGGACCGGCAATAAATGCTGGCCCAGCCAGTGACACCCAGATTCACGAAATAAATAAATAGAAATTAACAGAGGAAGGTTGCTGAGGTCTCGCAGGGATCGGTGCTTGGGGCCCAGCTGTTCACAATACCCATTAAACATTGGGTTGCTGGAATCAGATACAATATATCCCAGCCTGCTGACAGCACTAACGGATGTGGGATTGTGAGTGGGTGAGGAGGATGTAGAAAAGCACTGAGAAGACGAAGACAAGTGGAGTGAAAGGGTAAATACGTGACAGATGGAGAACAATGTGGATAGAGGTGACGGTGTGCCCTTTGGTGGAAACGATAAATTGGCAGCCGACCATTTGAAAAGGATTGGTTGAAACATGTTGATTTACAAAGGGACGTATGCTCCTTTTGGTTGTTTCCTTCTGCATAAACCTCTGAGGCCCCTGCAGCGCAGTGAGTCCTGTAACCAGAAGTCAGTACTGGGCATGGCATTGGCACGCTGCCCAGTGTATATACAACCAGCAAGTGGGGAGCTATAACATTGAAAAGGATCTGGATCTCCTTGTACACCAGTCACTGAAAGCAATATTGCAGGAAAGAAAGCAGGAAAGAAGATAAATGGTGTGCTGACCTTCATTTCAGGGGGATGTGAGTCCAGGAGAAATGGTGTCTTACTGTAGCTGTACAGGGACTTGGTGAGACATCATCTCAAACATTGTGCAGTATTGTGGACAGTTCTCATCTCCATACCTAATAAAGGACAAACCTGACATTGACAGAGAGCAGTGAAGGATGACCAGACTGATATCTGGGATGGCGAGCTTGTTGTGGGAGCAGAGTTTGTGGTGACTGAGCCAGTATTCCATGGGGATTGGGAAAATGAGTGGAGAAATCAGTGAAATATACAAAAGTCTGACAGGGTGAGACAGATTGGAAGCAGGGATGATAATTCCCCTGGCTGGTACAGGCAGGTCACTCTGCATTGAGGTAAATGCCTGTACTCACTGACTGGGGAACCTGGGGAATTCGCTCGCACCTGGAAACCAAGACACTGATTATAAATAAGGATTTAGAGACAGTAAAGGGATGGTGGGAGAGCAGGAGTACAGTGTGGAAATGAAGGGCCAACCATCATTATATTGAATTGGTTAGCAAACTCGATGGACCAAACGTACTACTGCACCGCCTATTTTATAGCTTCCCAAGGTTACCCACATTAACGGATATGTATATCGTGTGGGGTAAGCGCATTGCGGAGATTTTTTTCATGAACTAGAATGGGGGGGAGGCTCAAAGTGTTGTATGACCTACTCCTTTCCCGATGTTTCTGTGCAGTCTGTGGGAAGGCTCGGTAAATGTTGTCACAAGCTCTCAGATGTTAGGAAGGGCGTATCTGCAGGGTCGAAAGGAGTGTGTACCCATTCCCTTTTCCGACACTGATGCTGAGGCCGGATATTCTGTCCGGTTTCATCCTTTCAGACCTCGGAGTAGTTTGATACAAATGAGTGCCTTTATTGGCCGTTTCAGAGACCATTGAAATGTTTATCACATGTCAGGGTCTTTGGAGTCAGTTTTAGGCCAGCCCAGAAAATCACGGGTGATTCACTTCCTAAAAGTACATTGGAGAAAGAAATTCTGTTTACAATCCAGATTGGCTTCAAGGTCACTGTTACTGACACCAGATTTTAGATCTCGATATTTTATTAATTGTTTTTAACTTCCACCCCCTGCCAGAGTATTAGCCTGGTCTGGATTAATAATCCAGTGACATTTATACAGCACCATCTCCACATGGGGATCTATCGGAAACCACACTGAACAGGTTACTTCTGTGCTGCTTGACACTCTGTCAAAAAGAACTCCCACCAATTTGGCTGTTATGATGGGACTGAGGGGTTAGTAATTGGTCAGTTTGTAATATTTCCCGTCTTAGTGGACAGGGCACAGCTGAATAATTTTCCACATTGCCAGGGAGATGTCAGGTTTGGAGCTGGAATGAAACAGCTTCCCCAGGGACGCGGCTTGTTGTGCAGCACAAGTCTTCAGTCCTATTGCAGGAATGGGGTCAGGGCCCATTGCCTTTGTCGTATCTACTGTGTTCCGTTGTTTCTTCATGTCACGTGCAGCGAATCAAATTAGTTGAAGACTGGCATCTGTGATTTTGTGGGTATCATGATGAGGGTGAGGTGTATCATCGACTCAACACTTCTGGCAGAAGATGGTGCAGATGAAACATCCTTCTCTTTTACACTGATGTGAAGGTCTGTTCTATTATTTAGGATGGGGATGTTTGTGGAATCCTCTCCTCCAGTCATTTGTTTAATTGTCCATCACCATTTATGACTGACTGTGGCAGAACTGCTGGGCTTCGTTCAGATCTGTTGGTCAAGTCCGGTAGCTTTAATAAGTTAGCATCAGGTTAAGGTTCATGTGATCCTGACTCTGACATGTTCACTCACACTCGTCCCCGAGCCATAGATGGTGTTGATAGTAATAACAGACTGAGGTGTTACCCTGGCAAAAAGTTACAGGTTGAGGTTGAATGCAGGTCTGCTTCTCCTGCTGCTGTGGTTTACAGCACTACATAAATACGCAGTTTCGAGCTGCAATATCTGCAATGCAATTCTGCTGTCTGTTCCCCAATTCTCACTGAGACCCAATCACCCATCAGCCCTGCACTCAGTGACCTAACCTGGTTTCTGATGTGGAAATACTTCCATTTTAAAACTCTCATTATGCTGAGGGTCTGTCACCCCGGGTCTTGCTTCCAATCTGACACATTCCACAAAAGCATTTAACTGATCTTAATTTAAATGTTTAATTCAAATGTTTAATTCACTTGAATCTTTTTCCTTGAGAAATGCCGTCTTCTGTGTTTAAAGTGAATTTATTTCTTCCGTTTCTCTCCCTGACCATGATTAAGAGCTCTGGAGACAATAGACAGTAGGTGCTGGAGTAGGCCATTCTGCCCTTCGAGCCTGCACCACCATTCAATATGATCATGGCTGATCTTCCTTAATCAGTATCCTGTTCCTGCCTTATTTCCATAACCCTTGATTCCACTATCGCTAAGAGCTCTATCCAACTCCTTAAATGAATCTGGAGACTGCCCCCAGGGGCAGAGCATTTCACACAGCCACCACTCTCTGGGTGAAGAAGTTTCTCCTCATCTCTGTCCTAAATGGTCTACCCCATATTTTTAAGCTGTGTCCTGCCTCCAGAGTGTCCAATCCTTTAATAATCTTACATGTCTCTATCAGATCCCCTCTCAGTCTTCTAAACTCAAGAGTATACAAGCCCAGTCGCTCCAGTCTTTCAGCGTAAGGTAGTCCCGCATTCCAGGAAGTGACCTTGTGAACCTATGCTGCACTCCCTCAATAGCCAGAATGTATTTCCTCAAATTTGGAGACCAGACCTGCACACACAAATCCAGGTGTGGTCTCACCAGGGCCCTGTACAGCTGCATTAGAACCTCTTTGCTTTTATACTCAATCCGTCTTGTTATGAAGGCCAGCATGATATTAGCCTTCTTCACTACCTGCTGTACCTGCATGCTTACCTTCATTGATTGGTGTACAAGAACACCCAGGTCTCTTTGTACTGCCCCTTTACCTAAATTGATTCCATTTTGGTAGTAATCTGCCTTCCTGTTCTTGCCACCAAAGTGGATAACCATACATTTATCCAAATTAAACTGCATCTGCCATGCATCTGACCACTCACCTAATCTGTTCAGGTTACACCGTAATCTCCCAACATCCTCCTCACATTTCACCCTGCCACCCAGCTTAGTATCATCAGCAAATTTGCTAATGTTATTACTAATACCATCTTCTATATCATTAATATATATTGTAAAAAGCTGCGGTCCCAGCACTGACCCCTGCGATACCCACAGGTCACTGCCTGCCATTCCAAAATAGAGCTGTTTATTCACTACTCTTTGTTTCCTGTCAGCCAATCAACTTTCAGTCCAAGTTAGTACTTTGCCCCCAATACCATGCGCCCTAATTCTGCTCACTAATCTCCTATGTGGGACTTCATCATAAGCTTTCTGAAAGTCCAGTTACACTACATCTACTGGATCTCCCACGTCCATCTTCAGAGTTACATGCTCAAAAAAGTCCAGAAGATTAGTCAGGCATGATTTCCCCTTCATACATCCATGCTGACTCTGACCTATCCTGTTACTACTATCCAGATGTGTCATAATTTCATCCTTTATAATAGACTCCAGCATCTTTCCCACCACTGATGTCAGACTAACTGGTTTATAATTTTCTGCTTTCTCTCTCCCACCTTTCTTAAAAAGTGTTACAACCTTAGCCACCCTTCAATCTGCAGGAACTGATCCCGAATCTATCGAACTCTGGAAAACAATTACCAACGCATCCACGATTTCTCGAGCCACCTCCTTCAGTACCCGCGTTGTAGACCATCAGGCCCCGGGGACTTATCAACCTTCAGACCTAACAGTCTCTCCAACACCAATTCCTGGCAAATATAAATTCCCTTAAGTTCAGGTCCTTCAGCCACTGTTACCTCAGGGAGATTGTTTGTGTCTTGCCCAGTGAACACAGATCCGAAGTACCAATTCAATTCTTCTGCCATTTCTTTGTTCCCCGTAATATATTCCCCTGTTTCTGTCTTCAATGGCCCAATTTTAGACTTAAACATTTTGTTTTTTGCCTTTCACATACCTAAAAAGACTTTCACTATCCTCCTTTATATTTTTGGCCAGTTAACTTCGTACCTCATTTTTTTCTCTGCATATTTCCTTCTTATTAATCCTCTGTTGTTCTTTAAAAGCTTCCCAGTCCTCCGTTTTCACACTTATCTTGGCTGTGTTATACTTTTCCTCTTTTAACTTTATATGTTTCTTAACTTCCCTCGTCAGCCACGGCCACCCATGACTCCTCCTAGGATCTTTCTTCCTTTTTGTAATGAACTGATCCTGCATCTTCTGCATTATACACTGAAGTATCTGCCATTGTTCTTCCACTGTCATACCTACTAAGGTATTGCACCATTGAACTTTGGCCAGCTCCTCCCTCATTGCTCCATTATTCCCTTTATTCAACAGAAATATTGTCACTTCCGATTGTACCCTCTCCCTCTCAAATTGCAGATTGAAACTTATTGGATTATGATCACTACTTCCCAATGGATCCTTCACTTCGAGCTCCCTGATGAATTCTGGTTCGTTGCACAATACCAGATCCAGAATTGCCTTCTCCCTGGTCGGCTCCAGCTCCAGCTGTTCTAAGAATCCATCTCTGAGGCACTCCACAAAGTCTCTTTCTTGAGGTCCAATACGATCCTGATTCTCCCAGTCTACCTGCATGTTGAAATCCTCAGTATCAACTGTAGTAATATCTTTGCGACAGGCCAATTTCAGCTCCTGATTTCACTTACATCCGAGATCCAGACTATTGTTTGGGGGCCTGTAGATAACTCCCAAGAGGGTCTTTTTACGCTTAGAATTTCTCAGCTCTATCCACACTAACTCTACATCCCCTGACTCTAGGTTTCCCCCGCACAAGGGACTGATAATCACCTCTTACCAACAGGGCCACCCCACCCCCTCTGCCAGTCAGTCTGTCCTTACGATAGCTCGTGTAGCCTTGAATATTCATTTCGTAAGCACTGTCCACTTGAAGCCACGTCTCAGTTATCACCAGAATACGGTATCTGCCAATTTTCAAAAGAGCCTCAAGCTGTATCATTCTGTATCATTGATACAGCTGTCTTTCTGGACTTCCCTTGTTCTAACTTTCCCTTCAATTTCCTTCTTAAACATCCAGTTTGTCCCCTCCACCCTCCCCACCCCCTACTTAGTTTAAACGCAGCTGCGTTGCAGTGGCAAACCTGCCTGCCAAAATGCTGGTCTCCAACTTATTAAGGTGCAAACCGTCTCTCTTGTATAATTTATGCTTACCACAAAGCATACCCCGTGATCCAAGAATTTAAATCCTTGCTTCCTGCACCAGTTCCCCAGCCACACGTTCAAGTCCATTATCTCACTGTTTCTGGCATTATCAGACTGAGGAACTGGAAACAAACCGGAGATAACCACCCTGGACATCCTGCTTTTCAGCCTTCTTCCTACTTCTCCGAAGTCCCGCTGTGGTATGTTCCTCCTCTTCTTCCCAACATCATTTGTGCCAACATGTACCACCACGTTTGGCTCTTCACCTTCGTCCTTGAGGATTTCCTGCACTCTGTCTGTGATGTCCTTAACCCTGGCACCAGGAAGGCAGCACACTATCCTTAAGTCCCGCCTGCTGCCACAAAACCCTGTCAGTTCCTCTCACTGTGAAGTCCCCTATTATCACGGCTCTGTGCGATGTCCGACTCTACCGCTCTGTCTCCACGCCAACTTTTGATTGACAGACCTGGCCGCCTGGCGGACTGGCAGTGTCATCTGTCTCTACTGTTTCCAAAAGATTCAACTTGTTCCTGACAGGTACTTCCCCCGGAGTCTCTTGCACCTGTCTCCTCTCTGCCTTCCTCATCGTCTGCTCTCTTCTGCTCTCTTCTGGTATGGTCGGTGTAATAACCTCACTTAATGTCTTGCCCAGAAAGATATCGTTCTCTCAGATGAGCCTAAGGTCCTCGAGTTCTTTCATCAGCGCTGCAACGTGCTCGGTCAGTACATGAACGTGCACAC